>NC_066549.1:3291713-3294213 GCF_024679095.1 Eriocheir sinensis
TGTTTCCATAATTCCTCTGTCATATATATAGAAAAAGAAAAAAAAACCGTATGCATGAAGTGTAGGCGACGAGAACAAAACGTATATGTCCCTGCACCGCCGCCACCGCCGTTGCCGCACTCCTGCATTCATAACTCGTCGGCGCGGCGTCAAATGCGAAAAAAAATAACGTAATGCCGGCGGGAAGGACGAAATGCCGTCTGACCATTTTCACTCCGCGCTGTGTGTTCTGAATGACGACAAACAGGATTAACACATTATTATTGTTGACTTTTTGGGGGGAGCGCCGCGCCGGACATAGAGGTCAGGAGAGATGATTGTGCCCTTTGTGTTCATAATTTGAAACCTTGCCAGCTGAAAAAAGAGGGAAGTGTGTGTGTGTGTGTGTGTGTGTGTGTGTGTGTGTGTGTGTGTGTGTGAGAGAGAGAGAGAGAGAGAGAGAGAGAGAGAGAGAGAGAGAGAGAGAGAGAGAGAGAGAGAGAGAGAGAGAGAGAGAGAGAGAGAGAGAGAGAGAGAGAGAGAGAGAGAGAGAGAGAGAGAGAGAGACAGACACACACACACACACACACACACACACACACACACACACACACACATACGGAGAAACAAACAGACAATGAATCCCTAGCAGTAATATAATCAGGGCAGTATCAGAGGCCGGCAATCTACTCTTCTAGCCCGCCACAAACGTTGCCGGATAATTGATGAGGCCGGGCCAAGCCGTTTTGTGATGCAGAGGCAAAAACATTCAGCGAGGCTTTGTTGCCCTCAGCCCGGCGGAAGAGGGAAGGGGGCCGCGGTGATGGACGACTGAAACACACCAACAGCTTCCCCGTGTACGAGAAAATAATTATTAATGAAAGCCAGCCGCGTCAGTCCTCCCCTCCTTGCTTCGTTCACTCCCGCCTTGAACCTCAGCCATGTCCTTTCTTCTCCTCTCCTTCATTCCCTCCTTTCTACTGAGTTTCCTTATTATCTGTCTTGTCCGCCCTTCCTGTCGTCCTTTTCCTACCTTCATTCTTCTTTCTTTCTTCTTCTCTATCCTCTCTTCCTTTTGTCCTTCCCTCTCCCACCCATTTTCTTTATTCCCTTTATTTCTTTCTTACATTCCTTCTTCTCTATCATTTCCCCTCTTCCTCTTGTCCTTCTTTCACCTTCCGCTTCCATTTTCTTCCTTCCTTCAATCTTTACCTACATCAATCATATCCTATACATATTCTTCCTTCCTGTCCTCCTCTTTCTTCTTCCTTCCTCCATTAAATAAACGATCACAATACTTTCTTCCTTCTCCTTTTCCTTTCTTTCTTTCATCCTTTTTGTACTCCTTCCACGCACTGCCTACTTCCTTCTCCTTTCCAATCTCCTTTTCTTCTTTTCTTGTTTCATTCCTTCCCTGCATGACCCTTCTTTCCCACACCCTTAACCCTTCCTTTCATCTTCCCTCTCCTTTCCCATACCTCCATCACCTTTTCGTCCTTGATCTTTTCCTTTACCAGCTTCCCGTTCTTTCCTTCCTTTCTTTAACAACACACTCTCCCTATATACCAACACACACCCTTCCCTCTTCCCCTTCATACAACGCGTTACCAAGAGAAGAGGGGAAAGAGGGAGACAAAGGAGGCCTAGCTGATGAGGAGGAGGAGAAGGAGGAGAAGGAAGAGGAGAATATGGCGCGTAACATATGTAAATGAGGAAGAGATGAGGGGGAAGGAAAGGGATTAAGAGAAATGTTGAAATTTAAGTGGAAAGAAGGAAGGAAGAAGCGAGCAGGAGGGAGAAAAAGGGAAGTGGGAGAGAACAAAAAGGAAGGGGTTTAGACGAGAGAGAGAGAGAGAGAGAGTGTGTGTGTGTGTGTGTATCTTTAAGCCGCTTATTTGGAGGCGAGTCATTTGCATATATATTTTTTTTCTTTTTTTTTTTTTACTCGTTAATCCTAGGGGGCCTAATATGGAGGCTTGGTGCGACTTACCTTCGTTTGCTTGTTTGTTTGTTTGTTTAATCTCTCTCTCTCTCTCTCTCTCTCTCTCTCTCTCTCTCTCTCTCTCTCTCTCTCTCTCTCTCTCTCTCTCTCTCTCTCTCTAACACTGGTCATTTTCTTTTTTTTTGGTTCCTTTTCTTCATCAATTATTTATTTTATTTTCTCGTTCCTCGCCCAAACATTTTTCCACACCGTATAATTTGTACTCGTCAATTACTGCCCTTTGTCCACCTTATCACGTGTCCCGCCTCATTTTAGCCTCATTTTTTGCTGTTCTCTGTCATTATCTCTGTCTCTTTTTCTGTCTCTCTGTCTCTTCCTTTTCATTTTTCTCCTATTTCTTCTATTTGCATTCCTTCTCTTTTATCGCTTCTCCTTTTCTTTCTTTCTTTCTCCTTTTCTTTCTTTTCTTCTCATTCATTTTCTTTCCTTCTATCCTTCCTTCTCCTTCCCGTTCTTCTTCATCCCTTCCTCTCCGTTTCATTTCAATCCCTTTCCTTTCCTTTCTCTTTATTTTCATTT
>NC_066549.1:3299213-3329213 GCF_024679095.1 Eriocheir sinensis
TTGGGTTCATGCTGGGTCATTGATTTGCCAAGAAGCTATGTTGTGCTAACTGAGGAGGTATTATTATAAACGAGTATTATTGCAGGTAATTCTTACTATGTATATGATAAAAATATACTGGTATTATTATTATTGTTATTGTTACTACTACTACTACTACTACTACTACTACTACTACTACTACCACCACCACTATCACTACCACTACCACTATACCACCACCACTACTACTACTACTACTACTACTACTACTACTACTACTACTACTACTACTACTACTGCTACTACAAAATAACAACAATCACATCACAGTCTAATAGCAGGAATATATACGTGCATGGGAAGCTAAGAAGTTATCGTCCTGACAATGAGGGAAATGTTGACCGGGGACTAAAACAGGAACACGACACAATGCACCTGGGAAACAGAAATAGCGCGAAGTCTCTCAACTGCTGCGCCACAGTTAGCAATAAAACACAAATACACGGCGTAAGCTGAGGTCAAGGTCTTGTCAGGACACACTTTTGTTTGAAGGTTCCCTTTGCTGCGGTTGTGTGCTTTGCTTCACTAGAATTATGATCAGGAGGTCTTAGGTGCTGCTGCCTTTGGTGTACACTCTGTCCATACACACACACACACACACACACACACACACACACACACACACACACACACACACACACACACACACAGGATTTTCACCCTTCACACTCATAGGATAAACAGATAGGATACACCCATAGGATTCTCATCAGTCACACACATAGGACAACACATAAGATACACACATAGGAGTTTCATCAGTCACACATACATGATCAACACATCGACTTTTCATCACTCACACAGATAATAAACACACCATTGTATTTCCATCAGTCTTTTCCTGGCTTCAGTTATTCTTCCTCTTCACCGTGTATATACAGAAGTAAAGTCGCTATTTCTATGTCGGGCGGTTCCATTACTTTATATGTATTTTACCAAGAGTTCGTTAAAAAAGTGAAGCATTGCCTGGTACGCATCATGCACCGCCTCGTCATCCTTCCATCATCGACGGCCGAGAAGCCGAGAAATCAGCACGTCTGGAGGCCTCTAACGTCTGTCCTCAAGTGAAGTGAAAGGAGGAGGAGTATAATTGGATCCAGAGAAGCTTGAAAGATCATCCAGCTAAAAGGGGTGACGAATTTAGATTTGTCTCAGACGTAAAATTATCATGGAGAGTCTGAGTAAGGAGAGATATGAAGAGAAAAGAAAATGTGCTGGATAGAAGAGAATGGGAAGGGCCGGTTAATTTCAGCGACCCTAAATGGCAATGAATTAGGATGAGAAGAAAGAGAGAAAGAAAAAGAAAGAAAGAAAGAAAGAAAGAAAAAGAAAGAAAGGAAGAAGAAGGAAAAGAAAGAAAGAAGAAGAGGAACACGAAGAAGAAGAACACGAAGAAAAAGAAGAAGAACACGAAGACGAAGACGAAGAAGAAGACGAATAAGACAAAAGAAGAAGAAAAAGAAAACGAACAAAAAGAAACTGGGTATAACAAAATGATATAAAACAACTACTATGGATTAAGAAACACACAAGGCTTGCACATATTCTAATCAAGATTAAGAAGTCAACATGAACTTGCCGAGGCCGTATCACACGTCGAACTGCTAACACACATTCACAACCAAATCAAACATGTAAACCTTGACCCCAAGATTAAGAGAGAGAATCGTTCCATGTGAAGCCCGTATAATCAGGACTGACGGCGTGGCGCACAAACTCACCACGAATGTATGCTGAAGTCCTCTAGGGAAGAACAGAATGTCAGGAAATGTGTGAGGGGGGAGGGAAATTCCTGCGACAGGTTTAAATACCCGAGTGTGGACCAGGAAAATATGAAACCCTGAAAAGAAGAGATGCCACAGCGGAGGGATTAAAGGTGAGGGACGGAAGACTCAGGAATGTAAGGATAAGAAATTGTGAAAACTTAAAAGGCTGATTAGGAGGAATCGCAGGAGGGAGCTTGGACAAAAGGATGGTTTAATTATTGGGTATTGCTCTGATTATTATTATTATTATTATTATTATTATTATTATTATTATTATTATTATCATAGCTATTCTTGAAGTTGTTGCTCCTTTTCTTTTTCTTGTCATTTTTTTTGTTGTTGCTATAGTTGTGCTTGTTGCTGTTTTTTTCATTCTACTTATCTTGCTTTTCTTCCGACTCAAGTTTTTGTTTTAAGCATGATGATATATATAAGGCTTTTCACTCCTCGTTCTATCCACACTTCTATCCTTCCTGCAGAACGTTAAATAGTGAAGCAGATACAACAGCACCCGCAGAATATTCGCGGCAAGCAGAGCGAGGACACACACTTCGGTTTAGGTCTCTTTCCAGGCACTAACATCGGTGTGATATATAGAGGGAGCACGAGTGGTGAGAGAGAAGTGAAAAGAGAAGAGCGAATGATGCAAGGGGGAAGAAGAAGAAGAAGAAGAAGAAGAAGAAGAAGAAGAAGAAGAAGAAGAAGAAGAAGAATTAGAAGCAAAAGCAGAAGCAGAAGAAGAAGAAGAAGAAGAAGATGAATACAAAAGAAGAAGAAAAAGAAAACGAAGAAAAAGAAGCTGGGTACAAGACAAAATAATATAAAACGACAGAGAGGAAGGAATGATGAGAGGAGTTAGGAGGATTTGAGGATTAATATAGATATGCAGACCACTCAGACGCTATGGTCCGTCCTTAATTGAACCTAAGTGAAAGTATATCAAATGAACGAAAAAACTTTGCATTTCTGTCGCAAAGTATATTAAGGTTAAAGAAGAGGCGGTTATGTTTCCTTTGAATAATCAGTCGTGTTGTATTGAACCACTGAAGGCGGGAGTTTGTTCCACTCTCGTGCTACAACGCTGGAGAAGAAAAACATTATAATGCAATCTGAATTAATTTCTTTACACTTAAATTTCGTGACATTATTTTCGTTCGAGGCGTATAGTTGATCAAAAACAATTCGGATTTGTCCACATTCGTAAAGCCAGCCGATCAGTTTCCCTCAGAGGCGGTGTTTCTCATAAGGAAGGCAATAAGGAGAGTGGGAAAAGAAGAGAGATAAAAGGAGGAGAAAGGCGGAGGTGGAGGGATAAAAGAAACAATGAGCGGAAGGGAAGAATGGCAAGGAAAGACAACAGAAAACTAATAAAGAAGTGTGTGTGTGTGTGTGTGTGTGTGTGTGTGTGTGTGTGTGTGTGTGTGTGTGTGTGTGTGTGTGTGTGTCAAAGAAATAAAATATGGTAGAGAAATTGAGAGAGAGAGAGAGAGAGAGAGAGAGAGAGAGAGAGAGAGAGAGAGAGAGAGAGAGAGAGAGAGAGAGAGAGAGAGAGAGAGAGAGAGAGAGAGAGAGAGAGAGAGAGAGAGAGAGAGAGAGAGAGAGAGAGAGAGAGAGAGAGAGAGAGAGAGAGAGAGAGAGAGAGAGAGAGAGAGAGAGAGAGAGAGAGAGAGAGAGAGAGAGAGAGAGAGTGTGTGTGTGTGTGTGTGTGTGTGTGTGTGTGTGTGTGTGTGTGTGTGTGTGTGTGTAAGACTCGTGTTACCTCCGAAGTGTGTGTTTTCTTACTCGTTGGCGTATTTAGCTCCACTTCATCATGCGTACAGGGTTCCGCTACTCTATAAGAACAAGGAACAGTTTGAACATATTTTTACTCTTTGGAAATTCAGGGCTATGCTAAACACCGGGGAAGGGAGAGCGAGATAGAAGCGAGAAGAAAGGGAGTGAGGGAGGAGAAGTGGGAAGGATTAAGAAGTGAGGGAAATGAAAAGACGGACAGACAGAGAATGAAAGGGTAAGAAGAGGGAAAAGGAAAGTTTTGTTTAGTCGGCGCAACATCTGTGGTCATATGCCGGAGAGAGACAGAAGGGGAACGGTAAGAAGAGGGAGAGAAGAGGAAAGGGATTGAGGAAAGAGCGGGAAAAGTACAGGAATAGACACGGCAGGAAAAGATGCAATTTCTTTTTATGAGTCTTGCACCCACGGCATCGCTCACAACACGCCCAGCCATTGATCCTTCCTAGTCTTTGGATATGGCATCTCCTTCAGCTTATCCCTTCTTTCATACGGGGTCGCTGTTTCTGTTATGCCGTTTCCGTTTACTTATATCATTCACGTCCCGTTCCTTCGATCCCTTTGCTGCTCCTTCTCCTCCTCCTCCTCCTCTTTATGACCTGGTATGTTAACGTTGATTGCAGTGTTTTAATCTGATTGGCTTTCCTTTTGTTGAACTTAATTACATAACTATTTTCTTTAACGACTGAAGTGCGTCATACTCCTTCATTTAAGAAAGTATACAAGGGATCTCTTGCTCTTTTTTTCAATGATTGGTGTATGTTGTAACTATACTGTGACTGTGGTGTGCTATCTGGCTGGTGTGGTGTATGGTTGTGTGATACGTGATATAAACTATGGAAATAATTGGTATGCAGCTAAATAATAAAGCCGAAATGACTCATGTTGTGTATGAAAGAAAGCGGAGACTGAGTGAGTTTCATAATAGACAAAAGAGAGTGTCAGTTTAGATTGTTTGTGACACGGTTTTAGTTATTAGTTAGAGCAGCTCGACGACACAAAATTCGGATTAACCATTTGTTTTATCACCCAGAAAAGATAAGTTTCCCCCAGAGTTATGAGGCTCATGTCCACACTGCACGTCTCTGCGATGCTATATGCTCATAATTCTTTCCGTGGCCATTAAACTTTGTATGCCCAAGAGTCGCGGAGGAAGACGTGCGGGGTTTGACAGACCGACTGACGAAGTAAAGTTTGTTTCCCGGCGGTGGCGAGTCTTGACTATGTGTGTGTGTGTGTGTGTGTGTGTGTGTGTGTGTGTGTGTGTGTGTGTGTGTGTGTGTGTCCCATGGGTCTGTTCCTGTATCACTACGGTATACAATTTACATTCATGACATCGATGCATGACAATGATTCAATCACCACAACCTTCACTTTAGTCTTTTTTGATGTTTCCCTGTGGATATTCTCTCTCTCTCTCTCTCTCTCTCTCTCTCTCTCTCTCTCTCTCTCTCTCTCTCTCTCTCTCTCTCTCTCTCTCTCTCTCTTCCAGGTAACGTTTTCTTATTCATGATCCTCTACTCTCTTCTCGTCCTCCTCCTCGCCGTCATTGTCCTCCTCCTCCTCCTCCTCCTCCTCGTCCTAATCCTCCTCTTCCTCTTCCTTGTCCTACCTCCCACTCTATTATCTCCCCCATTCCCAGACAATGATACAGAGTAGGTTGTGATCACCCCATTGGCGCATGTGATAGCTGGACGTATGAACATGGGCGGGGTGAGGAATGGGGGTGGAATGGGGTGTGGAGCCGCATAATGGGTGATCAGCGATGGGGGTGGAGAGGGGTGACGGGTGATGGGCCATGGGAGAGGAAGGTAAGGGTAATGGTGACTTCCTACGATGATTGATGACTGCTATCGTTTCGGGGTAGTGGCGCAGGCTCACGATAATGACACCTGCTGTTCGTCATAAGGGCCGCAAATGAGCCTCAGGTGAACGAAGATAATTAGAGGTGGGAGTGGGAGGAGAGGGAGGGAGGAGAGGAACAGATAGGAGGGAGAAGAAAGAGAAGAAGGGGAAGGATAGACAGAGGATAGACATAGATAGACAGACAGACAGAGGAGATAGAAGAGAAAACAGCGGGATAAAAGGAATGGAAAGTGGGAGATGAGAGAAGATGAGACAGGGGAGCCGGTGGCAGAGTGGTCAGTGTGACGGCGCCGAGTCCAAGATGACGCGGGTTTGCGCCCTGTTCAGTGCCACAAGCTGGGATTTTTCAGTCACCGCCGAGTGGCTTCAGACTATCCACATGCTGTCCAGAAGACCACCTACCAACCCGGACTCTAAATGAGAGGGTCATTGATGAGCTCCAAGGGGGAAGCATGAGCCAAGCTAGAGGCGCCACTATAAACACTTGTCCACGCCACAACTGGCTGGGGCCGACCATCAGGCCCCACCAAGACAGCCTACCGGCGACAGAGAGAGAGAGAGAGAGAGAGAGAGAGAGAGAGCGTCCATAGGGATGCATAAAGAAAGACTGCAGAGGCGGTAGTGGTGGTAGAAGTGGAAGGAAACTGTGCAAGTGAAGGGCAGACTTAATTTTTTCCTAGAACGCTCCTTTTCTTTTACTCTGGGGCAAAATGTTCGTAAGTTAAGTTTAGCGTGAATGAGTGGTTTTTCTCCAGTGAGGTGAGTGGATGGTTTCTCTGGTTATACATACGTTACTGAGACCACGATGCAATATATACCAAGAAATGCAAGTTGAGAATTACGTTATTGAGAACAGGATGAATCACGATAAAGCAATATTAAAAAAATGAAAGTTGAAGGATTTTATGGCTAGTTAACTATGCCATTCAGATAATCAGTTCCAGAATGAAGTGTAAGAATAGATATCAGCGGAATCCAGACAGTAACAAAAGACAAAATTAAAGCAACCCTGAAAAGTATGAAAAGAGAGAGAGTTTCTTGGGAAAATGGTATTAGTGTATGTAGGTGTTAAATTGCTAAGTATACGGCAGTTCAAGGTCACTACTATTTCTTCTCTGACTAGGCTACTACTACTACCACTACTACTACTACTACTACTACTACTCCTGCTACTACTTTTCTACATGGTAAACTCGTTCGGACATACCAGTTAGGCTTGTACACGAGGTTGGCATCATTCATATAATACATACACAGTTGGGGAAGCAAGGGAGAGGGAGGCAAAAGAGGGAAGGCAAAAGAGGGGGGAGTGAAGAGGGGGGGAGGCAAGGGAGAGAGGCGATACAGGGGGGTTGGAAGCAAGGAGTGTGGGAGGCGAGGGGTGCGGAAGCGTGGGGTGGGCTGGTAGTGTGAATGAGTTGCGGGTCTTAAGGATGTTAACATTATGGTAGTGTGCAAGTTAGGGCGTCCTTCCTGGGATCCCGAGCACCAGGAATCCCGTGATCCTGGAAGTAATTTGTCTTTTTTTTATTCTGGGAACTTATATCAAATTCCTGGATTCCTACGATTCTCCTTTTTCTCTATTTTGCAGTGTGTAAATTACGAAAAAGCATGAGAGAGAGAGAGAGAGAGAGAGAGAGAGAGAGAGAGAGAGAGAGAGAGAGAGAGAGAGAGAGAGAGAGAGAGAGAAACTAATCTGACAAGTGACAAGTATCGTTCCTGTACACTACTTCCCCGCTACAACTCCCTCTCATGCCTTGCACCCCTACCGTAAGTCGTGTTTTATCTCCCTGACTACCCAGGTGTGTTGCGTTGAGTGTTGAGGAATCAGTCTGTGCATGATACCAAAATGCAAGCCTATTACAACAGTGTATCATAGTATGCATTATCGTGACAGGGTGACCTCCCACACTCCTTGCCTCCAACCCCCCTGGATCGCCTCTCTCCCTTTCCTCCCCCCCTCTTGCCTTCTCTCTTTTGCCTCCCTCCCCCTTGCTTCCCCAACTGTGTATATATTATGTGAATGATGCCAACCTCGTATAAAAGACTAACTGGTATGTCCGAATGAGTTTACCATCTAGATAACAGTGAATATCTGTTTGCCATAAAAGATACGGAAGCCAGACTATAGTTGTCTTCATATAGCCATTGGTCTGTCTCTTGTTTCCACAAAAATGAATAAATAAATAATATCTAAATTTTTGTCACGGTCAGGCGGTAGGTCCTCACGGTAGAACGTCTCCCCTCCTCCCAGGCAGAGGTCGTGCGTGTTGTGCGTGTCGTGCTTATCAGGCCTGGCGAGTGCCTAAGAACTCTTGCTGGGCTTGACTGCTGCACTGTATCGAGAGGGCAGTGGCGGTGGTGGCGGTGGTGGTAATGAGTTTGGCGTGGTGGTGGTGACGTGTGGGTTACTGTGACGCATGCTTGATAGTTCTCGGCGCGTGTTTGGGGAGGTTCCACGCACACAGCTCATTATTATTAGAGTTAAGGGCTTTTCTTTTCATTAGTTCCCTTCCTCTTCCCGATTGTCTTCTACGTCTTGAGTACTGTCGCAATGTTTCCTCCTTTTCTATGTTTTCAATCCATGTTTTTATGCTGACTGGTCTTCTTGCTAATTGCATACCACCCGCTACACACGACTTTCTACTCTAGCTCACCTCTATGCTGTCCAAATTCCAAATGCATGACTTAAAGCATCTACATCAAATTTTCATTCCTTTCATTGGTAAACTCTGCAACAACCTTTCTTCCTAATTTTCTCTCGTTTTTCCCCATTCCTATTACTTGAATATTTTCCGAAGGCGAGTATCAAGAGCCCTCTCCAACCTATTTACATTACATTTTTTAACTTATATTTATTCTTTCTTTGGGAGCAGTGCTTTGCGGACCTTTTCAAAATGTTCTTTGCCTTTTAAGTATCTTCTCTGATGTAATGAAGGCCATAGCGGCGGCATTTTTTCACAGACCATGTACGGGATCACACGAAATTGATATGGACGCGAGCAGCTCATACCATATATAGAACTGATACCAAATGGACGGTCAAAGGAACAAAATGTCAATCCAAGAACTAAATTAATTCAGGTCAGACAGAAACCGGTGTTCATATAAAATTAGAAGCTTTGCCGTAGCAGGATGGAGTACGGTAACAGCAGGGAAGTGGATAACGTTGGGGAGGGGCCTTGTCTTGCAGTAGACTAATAATAGCTGTTGTTCTTGATGCTGCTGCAGATGATGATGACGATGATGACATGCTCGATAATGATTTTGGACGATGTATATGCCTAACCGGTGGGTAAGTCCATGTACGCAAAGTGAAGGACTCCATGACAACAGTGAACATGAGCGGTATTGGAGAGAAACATTTTATTAACATTGTTACTGTTTGCAGCTGATTAAACAAAAATGTAATATAATAAAATTTTCATCCAAAACAATGCTGAAAGTTGACGAATGAAACTGAACAACTGTCATAAAATGTGCATATTTGAACTATGCAATTGATCTCGATGCGCGCGTGAGTCACGGAACGCAGTTTTTGAAATTTTAACTTGGCTGATGAAATTTATCTTTTATCAGTCTGCAAAAATAAGAGTTCATCTGTAAATATGTCCGCGGGGATTAATTAGTGACTGCGTGGAGGACGAACTGCACACATTTTGACGCGGCAGAGGTGATGCGAACAGACCAGACGGAGGGGCCAGGCAGACTTCATCAGTATATAAAAGGAAAGATCAAGTTAGTTAATCCCCAGTCACACATTTTGACGCGACAGAGGTGATGCGAAGAGACCAGACGGAAGGGGCCAGGCAGTCTTCATCAGTATAAAGGGAAAGATCAATTTAGTTACGCTATAGGGCTCATTTAAGTTTATTTTGGTCCTTAAGCCTGAGGTGGGAAAGAACCCCTAACCCCTAGATGCCAGAACGCGTGATGAGAAATCTTACGTAAGGGACTAGGAAGTATTTTCAAAGACCATTAATTTAAGATGGTCTTTTCGCCCCTAATATCGTTTTGCTTGGGTAATCTCGAAGCTCTTGGTACCTACGCTAATAACACCGAGTTTGTACCCAAGACGTCGTACCTATGAACTCCTTTGAAAATGCGGACCCAGGGCTGAAATATTACGACAGCAAACGTCGGAATATTACCAAATGGAAGAAAACGGAGTGTGTGTGTGTGCAGTACGACGCCAGGCCTTGGAATATTACCAAATAGAGGAAAACGGAGTGCGTGTCTGCCGGGTGCTAAAAAGTGGGGGCGAATGTGTATCACTGGCGACTTGTAGCAACAGAATCTAGTACACCACCAGCAACAAGACCTACTACTACTACTACTACTACTACTACTACTACTTATTTTTCATTTTCTTTTCTTCTTTTTCCTCTTCCTCTTATTCTTCTCCCTTTTCTTTTTCTTCTTTTTCTACTACTACTACTACTACTACTACTACTACTACTACTACCACCCCACCAACCCACACTCCCACACCACCGCCACCGCTACTCTTACTACCAGGATACCAACTACTTTTTTTTCTCTCTCTGGCATGAACACGTCGAGAGTGGCAGCGCGTCCTCCCCTGACCTTTCATTCATTCATCGGCGGAAGTCAGCTCACGGCGCGCGACTCAGACTTCGCTTTTTGCATATTCAGAAGCAATAGAATGTGTAAATTAGCTTCCATGCGCGGAGTTTGACGGCGATGAAATTTTTAGTAGAGCCAGAGTGGATATTTTTGCGTCGCGAGGCGGGTTGGGTCGGGTCGGGGCGGGTGGCGGTGTTAGGTCGGGGTACACAAACACACACAGCTCCTCTTGCCTCGCCGGTGCTAAGATGCGTGTGTTTGAGTTCAAGGGTTGGTATTCTCAGACACCTCTCACCTCAACTACTTCCAAAGGCAAAAGAGGAGATGAATAGGGTTATAAAAAGTGCTGTTTCATGTTCATGGCACAGAAGAATGGTCAGCCTATACTACCAGGGTCATAAAACTACCCCTGGAAATGCCCAAAACCTCCATGAAAGCCTTACCAGATGTGGGTATGTTAGCCCAGAAATGTTAGTTTGAGAATATGGTTCTAATGAGTTCTTTTTCACGTTCATGGTACAGAAGAATGGTCAGCCTATACTACCAGGGTTATAAAACTACCCCCGGAAATGCCCAAAACCTTCAGGACAGCTTTACCAGATGTGGGTGTGTAAGCCCAAAAATGTTAGTTTGAGAGTATGGTTCTAATGAGTTCTTTTTCACGTTCATGGTACAGAAGAATGGTCAGCCTATACTACCAGGGTTAAAAACTACCCCTGGAAATGCCCAAAACCTCCAGGACAGCTTTACCAGATGTGGGTGTGTAAGCCCAAAAATATTAGTTTGAGAATATGGGCCCTGAACGTGTCGCTAAGTAACGTGGGTGGCTAGCTGGCTTGCTGGCTCGCTCGCTTTCAACGCGTCGTACTCGATCTCAATAGACACTTGTAACACCTCCTGGAACGCCTTACAACGAGGACCAGGTCGGGTTTTAAGTCTATATGTAAGGTATCCAGTCCTCCTCTTCCTCCACCCTCCCATTCTCCACCTCCTCTTCTTCCTCAACTCGTGATTCTTCATTTCAATAGACGCGAGAAACACCTTCTGGTAAGTCTTAGAACGAGGACATGATTGGGTTAGGTTTATATTTTAATGGTTTTCTCCTCCGCTCACCTCCTCTCCCTCGTCCTTTGAAATTGGTGCTATACTCTCTCTTCCTCTTCCAGTCTCACTTCCACTCTCTCTCTCTCTCTCTCTCTCTCATCTTCTCCCGGCCTTCACGTCTGAGCTGCGCAGAGAGACATATTGACAAAGTTGGAGTGAGGAGTCTTCACGCCGAGCCCAGGAATATAAGAGCTCATGGAGAGGACCAAAATATTTCGTCGGCGTCGTCTCTTCTCAGGTTTTGAGGTGACGTGCTCAACCCTCTCAGTTATAGTAAAGTTCTTGCCAAAGTTATCCATATTGAATACTGTCTACTGTCTTTACTTTGCTTCGTCCCACTAAGGTACTATAATATAAGGAGGAAGAGAAACAAACCCTCTTCTTTCGACAGTTACTCGACAACCTGCTGATAATGATCAAGATAGATTGTTAACTTGAAAACAAGGTGATGTATTGATGACAACACAGCACACGAGGCGACGGTGACTTGCCTTTTTTGTTTACGAGATGAATTACTTACGACCTACGAGTATCGATGGGGATCTATATCCCTTAATGGTGACTACCTCGCGCTCCCCCTCCTTAGAAATCTCATTCGACCTCCCAGGCGGCGCGTCCCCCAGACTAAGAACCTCTGCAATAGACGAATCCTTGCACCCCGGCGTCCCTGTACATGCGAGAGTAAGTGAAAGGAGAGGAACCAAGAACGTGAAGCGAAGTGGTGGCACACATGCAAAGAGAACTGAGGCAATTTGAAACAGATTGAGAGGGTATTTTGTGTAATTAATGAAGGAACACAAGGGAAAGCAGTTGTGACATCTTTGGAAGTGAAAACTGGCAGTAATATGAAGGCAGTGTCAGATGGAGAGGGTATTTTATTCAGCTAATAAATTAAGGGACGGAAAAGCAACAATAGCATACTTGGAATTGGAAGCGGGTCTGAATGTGTGGTGGTGGGAGTCGCCGCTTTGATGACCTGCACGTGTGAGCTTCATGCGTGACAAAGAACAGGTGGGGAGGCGAAATTAGAACCTTTGCCGGGGCAGGATGACGTACACTTACATCACTCAGAGGTAGAGAACGTCAGGAAAGGCTTTTGCCATTAAGTGGGTGATGATGAAGTTAAAATGAAGCACAAGTCAAGTTGCTACATCGAGACTGAAGCACCCACGGAGAGGGGGCAAACAGGGTACAGAGACACATTCACCAGCTTATGAAGTAGACTAGTAATAACTGTTAGACTCGGTAAATGAGAACTAACGAGGAGAAGAGGACCAGAATTTACCAGCTAACTGATTACTGGCAGTGTGAGTGAATAAGCCAAGGAGTAGACGTGTAATGATAACTGTTAGTCTTGAAAAATAGGAGCTGACGAGGAGAGATGTACTAGAATCCACCAACACACTGATTATTGGCAGCGTCAGTAAATAAGACATAACGTTATATAAACCACAAGGCTGGAGATCGACTTGCTTCACGCCGGCTTGCTTCCTGAGGGTCGTCGTACCACTCTGCTTCACCGATCAACACTTACTGCCTCTCCTGAATAAGACATAACACTAGATAAACCACAGGGCTGGAGAGTGACTTGCTTCAGGCCAACCACATCACATTCACGGTACATTTCTCGAGGGTCGTCATACCGCTGTGCCTCACGAATCAACACTTAACGCCACTCCTCCTCAGGCAGAGCGGGCGCACGCACTACACTGGATAGCGTCGAGGGCCTGGCAACGGCTGGCACAATAACACTCGCGTCATATTAGCGGGCCCGGAATGGCGCATGGCAGCGGCTTTATCGGGGTCGTCACGGTATTCACGCCCCAGACAGCTGGTGGTGGTGGTGGTGGTGCCTCAGTCTGGGTCCACGGGGTTGGTTCCTTAACTGTTTTTACTGGAAAGGAGGCAGCTCAGAAGTATATATAAAAGAGGAAACATAAGGAGGCAGCTCAAAGGTATAGATAAAAGAGGAAACATAAGAAAAGTCCTCTGGCGCTGGTCTTACAAATAGTGTGAAGTAGAATAATCCCAAAGAGAGGGTCAGAATAATTTAGAGAGGCGTCTAGATACCGTGCAAACATTTTTCTTAAGGCGGAGGAGGCAAAGGAAGAACTACAGGAGAAAAATACATATCCTTAACACGCTGCAGTATTTTTTAGTTTCTCTCTTCACATTTATTGATTTCCCTTTATTATCTACTAGTTTTGTTTTCCATATTTGTCTTTACCTCGTGGAGTTCGATCACTGAAAAGTCAAATAGAGAGTTTTCCTGATGATATGATTTTCTTTTCTTTATTAAGTTTATTTTTTCATTAGTTTACGTGGCTATTTTTTATTGTAAAGGTAAAGTAAGGTTGAGATTATACGCCATGGCTGTGTGTTTCGTAGGCGCTTATCCCGTCACCTCAGCCTTTGAACCAGAGGTGGGAAAGAACCCATCGCCCCAGGACACGGTGCCAGTCTGACAATCGAGTTACCACAGTTTACCTTTCCCTGATTTCCCCAGGTACACATTTGTCGACCAGCCCAAAAGGGGAATGAACAGCTGGGTTGTCTGAGAGCCGACTGCCCCGGACCGGTGTGGTGTCATCTGCCATCCGGTATCGTGAGACATGCCATCCTTAACTTAACATCGTGGAACCCAAAATTTACTATCATAGAGTAACTAAGTGAAGCATCTAAGTGATTAAAAGTACCAAGGAGGACCTAAAAAGTGATGAAAGGCTTATTAGGTCACAAGAAGAAGAAGAAGAGTGATTGTTGATTTCCTAATTATATACATACATGCATTATCATTTGCTTTTATAATAGCATAAACAAACTTGGGTGGGACAGATCCCGAGAAGCAGTCGACAAAAGACACGTTACCATGTCGAAATTCATGTATGTAATCAGGATGGGATGTCTCACGATACCCGGATGTCTTATGACACCACACCGGGATCAACTTAGGCAGCTGATTCGTACCTAGACGTGTTAACCACAGCACAGTAAACAAATATCTACAAATAGTTATCATAAAAATATTGTACGATGTCATATGACTGAGCAAATGTAAGCCAGGAAATTCCAGTCTATAGAGAGGGAAGAGCAACAAAATAAGGTTAAATTGTTTCATCCTTTTAACTTGGAGCAGCGAGTAGCGGGCTTATTTTTATTATTGTTTCCTTTTTTGTGCCCTTGACCTGTCTCCTTTGTTGTAAAAAAAAACAAAAAAAAAAATGGTAATTACTGGACACACCTTCCTTCGCTTCTACTTCCCTTGCTACGCCCTCAGCTCATTCAAGAGGAGATTATCAAGACACTCCTCATTATCTTTGTTATTAGGCTTCTTCCCCTGTCTACTCTTTTCATTAGGGAAGTGTACTGCAGGCATTTCTTAATTATTTTTGAGCTCAACCTGCTTCCTATATACACCTGATAGTAAATAAAAATGTACAAGATTGTTACCGAAAGAAAGAAAAATGTATCTTTCTATCAATAATATCCCTCCTTAAGCAACTCTTCTCGGGTATTTCTAATTGCGTACTTTGTTTTGACATTAACCTCCTCCCTATATAGTAAGAAAAAGTAAAAGATTGTCAACGAAAGAAAGAAAAATGTATCCTTCCAACCGTAACTTCTCTAAATAAACAACTCTGCCATCCACATAATCGTATTTGGGCGGCCTTCCGTAAGCTGTTCATTATCTCTTCGACATTAACCTACTTAATATATAGTAAGAGAAGTAAAAGATAGTTAACGAAAGAAAGAAAAATGTATCCTTTCAGCCGTAACTTCTCTAAATAAACAAATCCACCTTCCACATCGTCATATCTGGGCGCCCTTCCTTACGCTGTTCATTATTTCCACTCGTTCAGCCGTTAAACGCGTCTAATGGAACGTAAGGTCACACGCTTCCCGCCCCCATTCTTCTCCATTAGCTCCCCACTGATCGCCAAGTTGTAGAGGGACGGTCTTTTTCCTAACTAATGACGCTGGTGACACGTGGAGCTTCTTAAGACTTAATGATACCAGGTACTTCTAATCTACCGTACAATGCCCTCGGTTTTATTTCCTCGTCATTATCTACCCCATCATTATTATTAGGTATTATTAGCATGAGGTAGAGCAAAGGCCTTTTCAAACGCGTTATACCACTGTTGTGTTAGTCATCTTCCAATCAGCAGGAACAGGGATGGATAGGGAGGGATATGAGGGATAGGAATGTGAGAAAGAGGGATATGAGAGACAGCTATTTGAGAGACAGGGATGTGAGAGATAAAGTTAAATAATAGGGATAAATTGGGATGCGAGATAGGCAAGTGAGAAATAGGGGTGTGAGAAAGTGGGAGGAATGTGAGATAAGGATGAGAGAGAGAGAGAGAGAGAGAGAGAGAGAAAGCGCGAAGGATGTGAAAGATAGACAGGGATGGGAGAGAAAATTAGGTGATAGATAGATAATGATGTAAGAAAACTGAGTAATGTTTATAGTTTCTTTAAGGTGTTTCTGATAATATCGAAATGCACTGAAACCTTCATCAGTAGTTATCTATAGTTAAGCAAGGCATAACCCGGATCAAAATCATTAACACTGCTGTCATCCCTCACGTTGTTGTTAGCAGCGATCAAACTGGTTTATACTGAAAGCAAAAAGGAAAAAAAAGGAAAAAACTATTCCGCATGTTCGTCTGTGTTGACTCTCCGTCGCTGAATTGGCCACGCTGTCAATTAAGGGTCCAATCCCACTTTTAATCTCTTTTGTTGTTCGCGTATTTGATGAGAGAGAGACTTTGGACTATAGTTTTACAAGTGGTGGCAATGTTTATTCTATCTTTTGGCTACTATGGCTTTGCCTGACTTCTATTTTTACTCCTTTTTGTTGCTGTATTCCACTCTTTGTCTGGCTATATAATAAAGTGTGGTATTTCCGGGTGAGTTTTGTATTTACTTTTTACAATATATCATGATGAAGAGAGAGAGAGAGCGAGAGAGTAAGAGTAAGAGGGAGACCGAGAGCGAGAGAGAAAGAGCAGTTTACCACTATTAGGGAGGCAAGAGAGTAATGGAAAAGTGATGTTAATGGGGTGTTGGAGTGAACCTTAAGTGACACATGCACTAAAGATGTCGGGGAGTGGCGTGGGAGGGGGTAGGAGAGGAGAAGAGGGAAGGAGAGGGAAGAAGGGGAAGGGAGGGGATGGAGAGAGGAGGGGAGAGAAGGAGAGGAGAGAAGAGGAGGAGGAGAAGGGACGGGAGGAGGTGAGGAGTTGAATCAGGAGGAAAGGGGAAGGGGAGGTGATGGGAGGGAGGGGGAAGGGAAGGGGAGGAGAAGGAAGGATGAAGCAGGAACAGGAAACATGGGAGGAAAAATAACGTGAAAAAATCTTTCTCTTTTCTTTTTTTCTTTTCTCCTTTTCTTCTTCTCTATCTTTCTTTCATTCTTTCTTTCTTTATATCTATTTCTCTTGCTGTCTTTCTTCCATCCCTTCTTTCTCTCTTTCTTTTTTCTTTATTTCTTTCTTTTTCCCTCTCTTTTTCTCGTATACATAACCGAAAACAGAGTAATAATAGAATAAAGTTTCTTTGGACAAAATATTTATGTTTGGCTACAAGAAAAGGTTAAGCCATTCATTATTCATATATAACACACACACAAAAAAAACCCTACTCGAATGTATTAAATATATAATATGTTCATGAATTTTTAACGATGGGCAGGACATACCTCCGCCGCTCAACCTTCAACAAGCCGCGGAGAACCTGAAGGTCTGGCGGTCGTAAAATGTGTGAGCCAGCGAGCGCTCTTTTAAAATTAACTGAGGCGGTCTTTCGGGGCCAATTAATATTTCAACACACGCACACGCACACACACACACACACACACACACACACACACACACACACACACACACACACACATGTCTACCCCCCCTCCACACACACACACAGAAACTAAAAAATACAAACATGAAAAATGAATAAATTGTAGTGAATCGAAAGCGGCTTTTTAAGAGATGTGCAAACAAAAAAATGTCCGGTCTTTTATGGTCCCCTTTTTCAGCCTCACTTTGAATAAATCATTGAGTTTTACGGAAAAAGGTATTACTGGCGCGCGGCCACGAAATATTATGTATTGGAATATGTTTTTAAATATCACGGGAATTTGGATATTCTGAGTAAAATTTCTCGATGTCCATTATTATCTATTTCAAATAATCAATATCTATCTATTTGTCTATCTGTCTATCTATTCATCAATCGATCTATCTAGCTATCAGTATATCTGGATACATATCGGTCTACCCATCTGCCTATCTGTTTATCTATATATCTACATATCTACTCGTATATCTACTTCTATTTACTTCCCAATCAGTTTTTCTTTTTTTATGAGTTAGTATACAATTATATATGCAAGGCGAGGTGGGAAAAAAGTTCCGGAAATGATGGCTACCTTCACGGCTAGGGGAAAAGAAGATGAAGGAAAAGAAGGAAGAGAAATTGATGAGCGAACGAAATCATGAAGTGGATATAAAAAAAAGTAAAAAAGAAAATGAAAAAGAAAAAAAAATAATGAAAAAGAAAAGCAAGAAAAAACAATACTAACAAGAATAACAACAATAAGAAGGAGAATAACAACGAATAATGATGAAGAAGATAACGATGATAATAATAATGATACTACTACTACTACTACTACTAATACTAATACTACTACTACTACTAATAATAATAATAATAAGAAGAAGAAGAACGATACTAATACGATATGAAGTTTGTTTTTCTCCATCTTTAAAATCGTCTCGCACGTCGGGTCAATGAAGCCTTGTCAGTTTCCCATCAGCTGGAAGCCTCGCGAGACCCATCCCTCTTACTAACCCAAGAAGCAGCTCTCGCTTCTCGCCTCTCGCCCTGCTTATACTCCAGCCTCCTTTCCACATCCATTGCCTTTCACATCCCTCTCCTATGATCTTCAACTGACACTTCACCCTAACCTACCGCTTCAAGATCATTAGGCATTTGAACAACTTTTAAAGCATATGAAATAACATTGTAAGTGGAGGAAACTGTCTTTTAAAATTACATTAAAACACCTACATTCTCGCTGTGAACTTTAGGTAAACGTAAAAGATAGACACTAAACGAGTCAGCTACAAAGTCTCTATTTCAAACATTTCTATTTTTTTGCGTGTGGTAAAGGAGACAGACCAAAGCTGAATAAAAAAGTCTGCCTCACAACACGCCGTTCTCCCAAAGAAAAGAATGAAAATGAAAAAGAATGACGAAAATGAAAATAAGAATGAAAGTGAAAAGAATGAAAAGAATATGTTTGTTAAATTGTTGGGGTCTCACGAAGTTCAGTGGATAAGAATAAAATGAAGTTACTGCAGTCGAAATTAACCCAACAAAACCATAAATGAACATAATAAAATCAAATCTGGTGGAAAATTCAGGAGTATCTCAAAGTGGGGAACAACATTTACCTCGTCTATTTGTTGTCAAGCCCGCGACTTCAAGTATAACAGATGACTTTGAACTTACCATAATACATAAATATCCATATGCTAAAAGGGGTTGAAAGCAAAGGAAGTGTTGCCAAAAGTCCGAAAACAACTGATAAAAAAAAGAACTTACAGCGGTATATAAATATTCACGTGACTGAAGAACACGCAAAAAAGTATGCAAAACGTGGAGGTTGAAAGCAAAAACGAACTGCTGCCAAAAGTGGAAAAAGAACTGGGAAAAAATTGAAGTGTTTGGTCCGAGTCGTTTTTTCCTTGCAGTCACCCAGTTCCGCGGCCTCTCATTCTGCTTTCCTTTTCGCCTCATTCCGTGCTGGACGCTCAAAGGCCAATCCCACTGCCGTACAATTCTCTCTCCAGTCGCACGGTTTTGCTCTGTTCGTTTTTTCTATTATTCTCCAACCTCTGAGTCTCTGTACACCTCACTTCCTCCAGCAAACTATATTCAGCCTACACGCCTCCTCCTCTTTCTCCCCCTCCTCCTCCTCCTCCTCCTCCTCCTCCTTTTCCACAATCTCTCACTTCCTGCCACCACACTTCATTCACCGTACACAAACTTCTTTCTCTTCTTATCCTCGTTTTCTTCCTTTTCCCCTTCCTCTGCCTCTTTCTCTTTCTCCTCCTACTCTTCCTTTTCTTCCTCCTCCTCCTTCTGAACTGCACATCCTCACAACCACTCAACAGCTGATCGTGCCCAGGAGGAGCGTGGGCCATCAGCGAGGAACCATGACACAGCGAAGCGGCGGCGGCACAGCGGGAAACCAACAAGCTGCATCGACCCGCGGCTGTTTGGGTTTGCCGCCGCCGATGTGCACGGACTGGCCTTCTTTCGCTCCCTAAGTGGAGAGCCGAGCGCGCGGGGAAGGAGGTGAAAAAACGCGGAAGGATCATCAGCAAGCGGTTTGAAGCCTTGGTTGAAGTCCGCTTAGTCGCTCTTGGGGTTCGTCTTTTGAGTGTGTTTCTGGAAGGCGCCAATTGGAAGAAGTCGTGTTTCTTTCCAAGAGTAGGAAGGTGAAGTGCAAGGAAAGATGTGAAAGACGCTTAAGATTATCCGTGAATTGGTTACTTCCACAAAAGGATTCTTGCGGTACGGTCTTTTGATTCTGTTTCTGGAAGGCGCCAGTTGGAAGAAGTCTTGTTTTCACGAGTAGAAGGTTCGGGGAAGGATGTGAAAGACGCAGATTATAAAGGAACTGGTCATTTCCACAAAAGCCGCTCTGTGGTACGATATTTTGGACTTATTTCTTAAAGACGCCTTGTATATTCTTCTTATTTCGTCTCATTGGGGGAGAACGAAGCGTATGGAAATATATGAGAGACGTTTTGAGAATATACTGAAACTGGTTAAAGTATGCAAAGCCGCTTTTCTGGTGGTGGTCTCACTTGGCACTTGGAAATGTACTCTATGATCTTAATAAACATCGTTTCGAGCTTATTTCTCTAAGACGCTTTATATAGGGAGACCTGAATTCCGTCCCTTTACAGTGGAATGCTAAGCACCGGGAGGGATTTGAAAGGCGATTAAGGATTTTATATCAGTAAATGTGTAGAATTTTGCGACATTGCTCTTCAGATTTAAGCCGTGAGACAAGGCGGGAGTCTTTGAGCATGTCATGAAATTTAACGCAACGGCCGTCCTGAGGCAAAAGAATGTATGACCGCCCAAAAAAGTCAGGAGGGAAAATATGCTTAGAGTTACCACCACACCGGGCAGACGGGCGGCTTAAATGGTTCGGTGTTTCTTGCGTCACGGAGCGGCTGTTTTCGTGTACGCTTCAACGTGTGTGTGTGTGTGTGTGTGTGTGTGTGTGTGTGTGTGTGTGTGTGTGTGTGTGTGCCTCCCCATTTATTTTCGTCCATTTTCTGTTTATTCCTGCTGGACTGAGTCAAGATCCAGCTGTCTCGTATTCTATGAAAATTTATCATACAATATAATTTTCTACACATGCATATGCCTTTTGCACGCACGATTTCATTTGATAAAGCATTCCATTTGTCAATCGTGGTGTGTGTGTGTGTGTGTGTGTGTGTGTGTGTGTGTGTGTGTGTGTGTGTGTATATATTTTTTTGTGTATATATATATTTTTTTTGTGTGTGTGTGTCCTTCACTGCTCCGAAAACTCAATTCCTCTATTTGACAACTCGACACAACCTTCCAACCCTCCATCCCCTCTTCTTCGACAACTCCTCTTCTTCGCCTGATAACATTTTCGGTCTCTCCTTAACTCAAAATCTCAACTGGGCACCGCATGTCACATCAGCTGCATATCTAAGTCATTTTCCTCGAGGTTAGGCTTTCCATATTGTCTTCTTTCATCTTCTATTGATAATTTCATGCTGACTCTTTTTTCCTTCCAACTGCATGTCTTCACAACTATTGCGCCTCGCTGAACACGATTATCTACTCCAGTTTACTTCTATGCTGCATAAAACCGTACTATAAGAGTTAAGCATCATCTTTATTCTTTAATGTGTTTCTCTGGTAAACTCTGGAACAGCTTTCTTTTGTCTAAATTTTCTCTTTTCTACGAGTTGAAGGCTTTCAAGAAGGCTTTCTTTTGTCTAAATTTTCTCTTTTCTACGAGTTGAAGGCTTTCAAGATCCCATAATCTCCTTAGGCGTCTCTCACTCTCCTCAGTATGCGGGAGCAGCGCCACAGCAGGCATTTTAATAATTATTTTCTCCCCTTGAGCTGCCTCCGTAAGAAAAGTTTAAGATCACTCCCCTCGACGCCTCGCCGCCCGCTGTTCACGCCGCTGCCTCGCGGATTAATTTCCCGTCAAGCTTGAAGACTAATTGCCTCCTTCCGGAAGCTTATCATTCTCGCTTTCTTTTCTTCTGCTTCCCCTCAGAGCGGGTCTGTTTTGCTTTTTTTTCTGTAGTTCTCTGAACTAACGATTAAATTAATTTGAATCAGAGTAAACGATTTTTTTTTCGTAACTAACCCGAATACAGGAAAAAGGAAGGCAAATATGATACTTGAATATTGAGTAGTTATATAAGATTTTCTTGTCCTGTAATTTGTAATTTTGGACCGTAGTGAAGGTGTAATGAGAGTGCCCTGCAGAGTCCGACTTAACTCTGTTGTTAAAGTTGGATTTGCGTCCATAATGAAGTCTGAATGTGTTCACTCACAAATACACAGTGCTGCGTGTCCATTAGAACGAAATAGAATTGTAAAAAATACTGTTAAAATATTACAATACATAACGAATGAGCTGTAATGTTGATTTCATGTTAGCAATATATAAAAATGCGCTAAAGGTAGCGGGACTTTCAATGGGGGGGTAGGCGGTGGCCGAAGTGATAGCGTACTGGACCCACATTCGCCACGTGATGGACGACGTGGGTTCGAATCCTTACGCTACCACTCGGATTTTTCGGTCACCGCCGAGTGGCTTAAAACTACCCACATGCTGTCCTGAAGACCACCCATCAACCCGGACTCTAGAGGAAGCCGTCCAAGCGAATCAAGTACGAGTTCCGGGGGGCAGCATGAGCCAATGCAAGATGGCGCCACTATAAACACTCGCCTGCGCCAGAACGGGCTGGGCCGACCATCAGGCCCCACCTGGAAGAAGCCTTGGGCCGACCATCAGGCCCCACCGGGAAGATGCCTACCGGCGCAATAGGCAACAACGTAAAAAAAAAAAAAAAAAAAAAAAAAAAACTACGGAAGATAATGAAAGCTACCTGGCTGGAGCCTAACAGCTTTCACGGTACTTTAAAAGAAGTAGCGCAAAAATCATCCTTTAAAGTTTATATATCTAATACTAAAAATCTTAAAGCACTATGTTTATATATCACGTCCAAGCGGTCGTTTCCCATCATGCGGCGGCGGCTATTATGCACCATTTTCCGCTGCCTCGGCCCACTCAGCGTAAAGGGATGATGGCGGATTAATAACGCTGAGCCTCCCACAAAGACCGGTATTAGTTAGTCAAAAATTACCCTTGCTTTCTGAACACACGGGACGCAAGCAATACCACCTACCACCACCACTATAACCTCCCCTCTAACCACCCCGACCAGCATCAGTACTAACACATATACTACATACCCCCTTGCATTGTCAGTACCCACTCCCACAACAACCATTTTCACTAACCTTACAACATCCACTAAACATCGCTAACACTACTACAACTATCGCCCCTTCACCCCCACACCACCACAACCACACCTACCTCAACCTTACAACGTCCACTACCACTACAACGACTCCCATCTCTCCACCACCAGTAACCATCACTACCACTACTACAACTATCGCCCCTTCACCTCCCTTCTACCCCTACCACTACATCTGTTACAACCCTTTCCTCTACCTCTATACTACCATCTCTACACCAGCATCATCTACCACGACGACAACCATATTCCCACCACCAAAATCAACCACCACCACCACCACTACTTTAACCACCAACCCTTCCCAGCCGCCTGTTTTCCACCTTCCTCCTTTCTCCTCTCAACCTGTCTACCTTTATGAGAGCCGTGGTTCAAGGCTATGTAGGGAGACACCTCGCTAGCCCAATCATCCTCCAGCCCACAGCCCACAGAGTCTCCGCTCCTCCGCTTCCCTCACAACTCTCCACAGACTCGGAAGTGAATTTAGAAATGCAAAGAAGTTAGTAGCGGGGTCTTGACTTTTCCTCGAGGGACAAAGGCTGGCAGGAGGAATGTACTGGGTTCGTTGTGTTGGTGAAGAACGCAGGTAGAGGAATGCATGTGTTTGTTTGTTTGTTTGTTTGTGGTGAGTGTGTGTGTATATCCGTCTCTCTCCCTCTCTTTCTCTCTCTACCTCGTTGTTTTTGTTGCCGGTTTTGGTGTTACTGCGCGTGGTGGTGGTGTTGGTGTAGCGTTGCTGGTGTATTCGGCTTGAGATTTTTACACAGTGTTATTACAGTTTCTATGAGGCTGGTGATGTTGCCGGTGGTAGTGGTTGAGGTGCTGGTGGTGGTGCTGGATGTGTTGTTGTTGTTGGTGGTGGTGGTGATGGTGGTGGTGGTGATGGCGGCTAGTGATGTTGTTATTAAGCCTTGAGGGTTTGCTGATTGAGTTTTATTTGTTGTGCTGTGCTGTATGGAAATGTGTGTGTGTGTGTGTGTGTGTGTGTGTGTGTGTGTGTGTGTGTGTGTGTGTGTGTGTATGTGTGTTTGTGTGTGTGTATGGGTGCTTGCGTGCGCGCGTGCGTGGGATCCATTTAAATCTATACACAAAAGCACACACCCAAAAAACTAAATTGGATGAAAATGGATATTGAAATGGAATGACACGGGACTAATTCTAATCCGGTAAAATGTAATCAGGTAAACACACACACACACACACACACACACACACACACACACACACACGCCAAAAATCAATCTCCCAAAGTAAAAACGGTCCGCATCAAGGAGAGGAAAGCCGTTGTTCTATATTTAACGGAGGGCAAAATGAAATCATGAAATAGGGAGGAAAATTCATGTCACGTCATCAGAACAAAAGGACGGGGACGAGAAGAAAGGAAGAAAGAATGCGGACGATTGGGGAAGGAAGGGAGGGAATTAATTGTTCGTTAAGTTATGATGAAGACCGATTAAATCTATTACCCACTGGCTTCCCGGAGCGTCTCTGATTACAATTAGTTGATCTTCATTATATGCAATCACTTCATGGTCTTCCAAGATATTATTGCCCTTATAAGTGGCCCCATATTAAAAAGACTTTCCAATACCTTTAACAAATACGATTTTCCAATACTTGCCCCTAAGTCTGGTGCGTCGTCACACAGACTCTGACGGAAATGTCTTTACCTCACATCTCGCCTCTGAAACCTAGGTGAGTTTACAAGCTACAACATTATTTTGAACTCGAACATAGCTCATTTCATATCAGAAGCATTTCCGCTTACTTCGGCTCATGACCTAATAGTCCCACTTTATCTCAGTAGAAAATAAGTTACACAGTTCAACATATGTAAAATTAAGCAATAGTATTAATCCCATGATACACCTGCGACATTAAGCAGGAAATACAGTTCAGTATCGATAATAAAGCTCGTAGGAAGAAGCTGATTTCTGATGAGATCTAGTGCAGAGACGAATCCATAGAGTCAATGATAACGTCTGATGCACGTCAGTGAAAGAGGGTACGACTTACACGTGAGTTAGTTCTGTAATAGTGTGCCTGACTTCCTAGCAAGAGGAGGCTGGCATGAATCAGGTATTAAAGCAAAGCCAGGCCATATGATATTGATTTAATCGACCCCTTTTGCGGAGGGTGGCGCTGCCTGTATAGGGAATATCGCCTATTTTGAGAAAACCTGACGCCCCACTTTACTGTACGAGTAGCCTATAGAGAGGTCAGTGTGCGTGTGCGTGTGCGTGTGTGTGTGTGCTTTATGAAGACTCCCCAAAGCACCTTATCGTCCTGACAGCTGTGTGCCGCGAGGACCACCGTGAAATGGGATGGAAATTTATTGGTGTGAGCGTGAGGACGTGAGAGGGGAGCAGCACCGCCTCCGTCTAGGGCACCAACATTTTCCATGGCGGTGCGGCGGCGGGCGGTGGACGGTAAGCTGGCCACGTGAGCGCCGGCTGCAGGGAAAAGCGATGCAATTTTAAGGTGAAAGGAGAGGTAGCATTCTCGAGGTCAGCTTTACCAGATTCCCAAACTTAAATTACCGTACTTAGGATATGGAGATGGTGGTGATTAATCAAGTTGGCGACGAAATTAACATTCATTCGCGAAGGCTTGGGCAAACAGACGATATTCAAGCTGTTTACCTGTTAAGCTTTGTAAGATAATTTTAGTAGCTACCGCAGGATGACTAATTTTAAAAGAAAAGTTCATAATTTGTAT
This sequence comes from Eriocheir sinensis, assembly GCF_024679095.1. Taxonomy (NCBI): domain Eukaryota; kingdom Metazoa; phylum Arthropoda; class Malacostraca; order Decapoda; family Varunidae; genus Eriocheir; species Eriocheir sinensis. Next base: position 3,324,721 of record NC_066549.1, read on the forward strand.
TAACTAATTTATAGCTATACATACCGATGAACTAACACATTATCATATGCAGATTTTCGCATGGCGTATCTCGCATCCTTGTCGTGGGCCGTCGAGCGACAATTACCCAGAGTCGCGGCCTTCCATTCTAATCGGGATATCTGGATAAGTTCTTCGGGAAATATTTCAGTGTCGCATGAACGGGCTTCGGAACACAATAGCTTATCTCTACAAATTATAACTTTCTTCGTCTTAGGGTGTTTTGTTGTAATCTCTGGAGTGGAAGTCGGCGGCTCACTCTAACAATGACGTGGCATCCCTGCGTCCAAGGATCCTGCGTAGACTTTTTGCCTGGGCCTTGCATACCCACTCACGGCTCCCTTTGTTCGCCCCGCCTGACGTGTCGCCGTGGCGTCCTGTGTTCTAGTCTTTGTTCGCCTCCATTTTTCTTCCTTTCTTGAATGTCTTCCTCCTTCTCACGTTTCTTTTGTCTCACGTTAAGTCTTTTGTGTTGATTGCTTGTGCAGAGCTGCTTTTTATTATCACCTTCGCCTTCCAGTTTCCTTTTGTTTCTTCCTTTCCGTTACCATGCCAGCGCTTGCGACCCTTTGTGCGGTTGTCACGCGCCGACAGCCAAGGACAACTGCAGGCGTGGTCTGGGTGGCTCCTTAAATACTGCACGCACGACTAAGTGCTTTCCTTGTATTGCCGAAGAGCTAATACAGAAAAATAAATCATTCGGGGAAAAAATGCTCCCGCGTATTGAACAGGAAATAGTATGAAATGAATTGGAAAAGTATAAAAAAGGTAGATCAGGCAGCAAGGAATTATACGTTACGTTATTGCTATTCAATAAAAGACTAACTAAAAATATGTTAATAATATTTTGTTTGAATTTTTTCCGGAACGAATGTTGACCGAGAACATGTTATGTTATTGACGAAGACTTGCAGAACGAGGCACACTCCAGAGCAAACAGTCTCGGTCTGAATATTTGCTTAATTAAGAACAGAATAATTTTAATTGCTTTCATTCGCTCTGAGATTCTGAGGCTGCATACTGAAAGAAGGCATGTGCCTGAGGAACGATGTATATATATATATATATATATATATATATATATATATATATATATATATATATATATATATATCTATATATATATATATATATATATATATATATATAAAGTAGCCACAGAAGAACTTGCAAGAAAGCGGACACGTAAGATGAACATAGGACCAGCGTTGCCACAAACATCTTTAGTTGTCAACGTTTCGACTCGTTCATGAGTCATCATCAGGACTAGAAAAGAACATAAAATCACAATAAAACAATACAAACAATGTGCATGAAAATAAAAGACACTACCTATTAAAATTTAAATGATGAGTACATATTTCATTATGGGTAGGCTCTTTGAAAGAAAACGGTAAATTAGACTAAAAACTGCATAGAAAAGGCGTAACTTAACAATATAGCAAACACCGGGAAAAGAAAACGTAAGCGAACCTTTAAAAGCACGCTAGTGGTGTAGAAGATTCCTGTGTGCAGAGTGAAGGCTGCAGTCGTCGTATGAGAAGGGACTCAGCTATTAAGCGTGACATGTTGTGTGAGGAGTTGTACAAAATAGTAAAATCTTTGCTATATATAGGGTGATCCGAATCATGACTGTGGGTTCGAATTGGAGTGAGACTCTCCAAACCAACCCACTCCACTATTCGAGCCCATAGTCATGATTCGGATCACCCTATATATAGCAAAGATTTTACTATTTTGTGCAACTCGGCTATTCGAAAAAATCCAAAAATTGTAGAAACCTGGTGTCTCTTCTACCGTGCCGTTATCGTTGGTATCGGGGAGATGCAACTGGATATTCAATTATATTTTTGTGGCTTATTCTGATTTTCAACCTTGCAGAACCAGGGTGCTGTGGACACTTTCGGCTCTCTCGTGTTTCGCCCTTGGCCTGTCTCGCTTAGCATAAAAGGAGTGGCTTCCGCAACACAATATTTTCTGTTGTGGTCTGTCTGGCTGGTGGCACAAAGCGGCAGTTTGAGAATTGCTTTGCTTTTCCAGTTATGAAAACGGAAACGCGACGACGAAGAGGAATGCAAACGTCCAGTGCTCTAATAAAAAGTATAACCAACCATATGCTACAAACACGACTGCTGTCAGCGGTGTATTTGAAAGCATATATACCAACACGAATGCTTTGTATGAATATTTTTTTGTGTGTGTATGTGTATGTGTGTGTGTGTGTATGTGTGTGTGTGTGTGTGTGTGTAGCCGTGTAGCATATGCATCTCTCCTCCCTGGCATACACATTTCCCGGCCTCCAAACAAGGTCTTACGCCGCTGTGCCCATTTCTGCCAGCGGGAAAACTATATTCATTCCTCCACTAGATGTGTGTGTGTCGGAGGGTAGGAGGGTCGGTGTTGGGGACTGGTGAGGGGTCTGGTAGATGGGGGGTTGGGGGGAGGGCTGGTAGGGGGGATGTGTGGGGAGTTGGGGATGGGATTGGTGGGGGATGGGAAGAGGGTGGTGGCGTACAGGGAAAGGCTCGGTGCTTACGTTTGACATGCCTTTGTCTTGTAGTTTCAGCTTCGTTATGCGCTTCCTCTTCGTTTGGCAGGTTCGCGTTTTGTTCACTCTGTAATAAAGGGCAATACTAGTGTGAACATAATGATAATAATAGTAACAAGAATAATAAAAATAATCCCTTCCTCTGATAAAGTCCTTGTGGAAAAAAAAGAGAAAAAAAGAAAAGGGGAAAAGCAATTAAGAAGAAGAAGAAGAAGAAAGAAGAAAGAAGAAGAAGAAAAAGAAGAAGAAGAAGAAATTATAAAAAAGAAAAAAAGAATCTGAGGACATACATAACTCATTCACAGATAAAAGAGGTCACGTAAACTGTTGCAAAATGACATGAAAATATCACCCATTCATGCAGTTATGTGGAGCAAAGAATCCACCATTCACACACACACACACACACACACACACACACACACACACACACACACACACACACAGTTAGGTCACATTCCACAAAGCCTCTCATTTTCCCGCACGTCCTACTAAAACTTTACCAAGACCTGTTAGGGGACGAGGCAGAAGCGTCAATAAGGCTCGGCTTGTGTGTGGTTATGTTAGATGTTGAGTTAGGTTAGAGCTTTTATTAGGTTAAAGGTTGGGGAATTTTAGGTTTGGTTAGGTTAGGGGGTTGGCTTAGGTTTGGGTAGGTTGAGGGTTGGGTTAGGTGTGGTGTGGTTTAGGGGTTGTGTTAAGTTAGGTTAGGTTAGGTTAGGTTAGGAGTTTGGTTACGTTAGGGGTTGGGTTAGATTTGGTTAGGTTAGGGGTTGTGTTAGGTTTGGTTAGGTTAGATTACGGGTAAGTTTAGGGGTTGGGTTAGATTTGGTTACGTTAGGGGTTGGGTTAGATTTGGTTAGGTTAGGGGTTGTGTTAGGTTTGGTTAGGTTAGATTACGGGTAAGTTTAGATTAGGTTAAGTTAGGGGTTGGGCTAGATTTGGTTAGGTTAAGGGTTGGTTTAGATTAGGTTAAGTTAGGGGTTGGGTTAGATTTGTTTAGGTTAAGGGTTGGGTTAGATTTGATTAGGTTAAGGGTTGGTTTAGATTAGGTTAAGTTAGGGGTTGGGTTAGATTTGGTTAGGTTAAGGGTTGGGTTAGATTTGATTAGGTTAAGGGTTGTGTTAGGTTAGGTTAAGTTAGGGGTTGGGTTAGATTTGGTTAGGTTAAGGGTTGGGTTAGATTTGATTAGGTTAAGGGTTGTGTTAGGTTAGGTTAAGTTAGGGGTTGGGTTAGATTTGTTTAGGTTAAGGATTGGGTCCATTTTGGTTAGGTTAGGGGTTTGGGTTAGGTTTGTTACTGTTTGATCTTCTATTCTGGCAATCTTTTAACACAATCTTGATATATTTCTGTCCTCAGGAGACAAATAATACAATCAAAATAACATCTCTCATCAACATGATATATTTAATTTGGTATTGACTGAAAACTTAGATTCGGCCACGTCAGGCGGTTACAATAAACGGGGTAGAGGATAAATAAAAAAAGATGATTGCAAACGGCGAGCACTGATTTAGAGAGCATGGATGGAAGGGACTACAGGAGCATGACCATAACTAACAAGACAGTGTGGTAACCCTTTATAATTTGCCATATATAAACAAACGACTAATCTACGTACATACGACTAAGATATTATGCAAAAGGTTAGTGTTATTAGATTCAAGGGCTACGTACCAGACACACCCTTTCTCTCCCTCTCATTTTCTTGTCTTACTTTCACTCCATTTGTAGCTATTTTTGCCACTTTTCCCGCCTGTTTTCATCTGATATAAAAAACGGGTCTTTACAGGGCAGCCTAAAGGAAGCATGAACTCATAATTACGAATACTTCATTAACGCGAAACAATTATGAATGTTCCTTCACACACACACACACACACACACACACACACACACACACAACACAGTAAAAGAGGAAAGGAAA
>NC_066549.1:3334213-3394213 GCF_024679095.1 Eriocheir sinensis
TGGTCATTTTCTTCCAGCACTTTCCTTTGTCTTCTTTGGTATGAAAAAAAGGGTTGAGTTTTTCTTGTGCGTACTTTTGCTTCATCAAAGTCTTAGACAAAGGTCCCAGAGTTTGCGTGAGATTTAATGTTGCGACGAGGTGTTCATTGGGCGCTATGAGGTGCATGAACAGACTTGCTTCAGTGAGAGTAACATAATCAAAGTTGTCGTAAAGGATGGGCGTCGGTAAGCGATCAAGATTACTCGTAAATGGACACTAACTATGTGTAATGTTGTCCTCATGAAAGAAGCGTTGTAAAATGATTTGACATGGGAATAAGTTGCTTTCTTGCTTTATACAATTATTTATTTTTACGTGACTGATATTTTTTTTCTGACGCTATCAGTTAATTTGGAACTTTGTGGTGAAGATTCGCTAAATAAACTTAACTATATTTAGATTCTTGTAGTCAACATGTTTAAAAAAAAAAGTAGTAGAACATCAGAGTAAAAGAACGACCTTCAATGTAATCATGGACTATGGAACACAAAAACTACTTGCCTGTTGGTGAGATACTGCAAGGAAATGAATCAAGGTGTTTTTACTGTTTTCTAATGATCTTTCAATATGTTGCTGGTTCCTGCCAGAGAATAATTCAAGATTGTAGACGACAATTAGTGTTACTCATAGACGAAAAACTTCATATTATAATATTTTTGGAAAGTCACTGTTTTAGGAAAGTAATTTATTTTATGTTCAGGAAGAAAGAGTAATCAACGTGCCTGAAGCCGCTTTAACAAATTTTAAAAACAAACCTCGCCAGAAGGGTTGAGGATTTTTCGTGTGTGTGTGTGTGTGTATGTGTGTGTGTGTTTTCTCTTTTTTGTGTGTCTATGTGTGCTTGTATGTTTTTTTTGTGTGTGAGGTCCGTCTAGGGCAAGCAAACATTCAACATATTTCAAATTAACGCGAGCCGGAGGAAAACTATTTATTTTTTTGTCTAATGTTTCCTCAATAGCACGCCGGCATGAAAGCACCGGCGAAGACCCACATTTTATTTCTTTTTACGACCAATGAAACAGTTGGATGGCAGAACAAAAAGAAATACATACAAAAAATAATAATAACAGGCTGCTTAGGTAAAAAAAAGACAGAGGATGATGAAAAAAATAAAGTACCTATGAATATTTAGCCTGCATAGAATAATCATCATAGTAGTTTTGAAAGCAACTCACGGGAAGGAACGTGTTACAGTATTTTAATTTAAGAGTTGTTTATCATTCAGTGGCTTGTATTTTGTTCATTATTTAGTGGTTTAGTAATAGGTACACCATCACTATTGTTATTGCACGAACATCAACCTGTACTATTACAATCCCACTACCATCACCAGCCTTCTGAACTACCATCACCGCCACTACCACCACTGCCACCACCATTACACCCAGCATCCAACACCAATACTACTTTCAGCACCATTAAACTACCATGGCTAACTACCAGTCTCTATCACCACTACATCTACCACCATCACTACCGTCTTCCCCACCACCATTGACACACCACCACCAATATCACCAAAGACACAAACACAACAGCTACAATCAGTCTCCACCACAACAATATTACAACCACCACCACCAACAACAACAACCTCTACTACCACCATCACAATTCCGACCAGCTTTCATCACCACCACACCAACCAGCCACCACCACCACCACCACCACCTTCACCACCACCGCCGGCGAGCCTAACAATGAGCGACGCGACGATCGGCACCAAAGATGATATTGGAAACCCGTTTACAGCTGCACGGGGAAACCCTCGGCCAGACCGGCGAGGCGTGGGCAGCGACGGCGACGCAAGCACGCACGCACGCACGCACGCACACCCACACACACAGACAAACACACACATACACACGTTTTCTCTCTCCATCTTTTTCTATTTCCGTATATATTTTTCTAGGTATTTCCAAACACGCACACACACACACACACACACACACACACACACACACACACACACACATACACATACACATACACACACACACACACACACACACACACACACACACACATACAGACACAGACACAGACACACACACACACACACACACACACACACACACACACACACACACACACTTCATTACCGCATACATATACGCATATATGATGATGTTCATATATGCATATATTCTTACAAACGTAGGTTTTGATAGGTACATATATATTTACATACATACATATTTACGCAGCTGCCTGAATACAAACACATAGGCTACAGACATACACACATACAAATCTGCAGACAAACAAACTCGTATTTTTTAGGATAGAGGAGGCAGGTCGAAGGCAAACAAATAAAGGAAAAAAAAATAATGTTCCACAACCAGCCGTTCCCACAAACAACAGAAGACTCCATGCAGATAGTTGTCAATTTTTTTTTTTTTTTTACAACAAAGGAGACAGCTCAAGGGCACAAAAAAGGAAACAATAATAAATAAAAAGCCCGCTACTCGCTGCTCCTAAAAAGAATCCAAGGAGGTGGCCGAAAGAGAGGTCAATTTCGGAAGGGGGTGTAGTTTGGCGGTCCTTTCTTGAACGATTATAGTCATGGGAAGGAGGGAATACAAAAGCGATATATTTCCGAGCCTAAAAATCCATACATATACGTTTATCCTCTTAAGTAATGAGGATAGGTTGGTAACTCCCGAAATTGACCTCTCTTTTGGCCACTTCCCTTAACTTTTTCAATAGGAGTAGTGATTTGCGGACTTTTCTTCATTATTATTTTCTTGTCTTGCCCTTGAACTGTTTCCTTTACTGTAAAAAAAAAGTTATAGATAGGAAGGTTTAGTGCCCACACATTAAAATTATACTAAGTCGGTTAAAAATTACACCTATAATATACATCTTCTAATTTATATAGTCTGGCAAGGACCGTGACTGTGGACTTAGATATGGGCTGTATTACTAAACATTTCGTCGCCCAGTTTCACACATTTGACATGACTTTCGTAGGAGTTGTGGGCATTTCCAGGAGTAGTTTTATGACCCTGGTGGTAGTTTGACCCTTCCACTCTACTGTGAACCTGAAGAAAACTCATTAGGACCCGATTGACGCCCTCTTTGACCTTTAGAAATACATGATGTGAGAAGCGAAAGTGTCTTGCAATACCAACCATATTGTTTATAGCGAGGCAACATGTGATACCTTCTCCTCCGTGATCTTCCATCCATCCCCATCCTCTACTGGACCAAAGGAAACATTTACATGGACATGAACAAGTGACGTGTAATCGACTGAAATCTTAGCGACGTATGTGAGCAATCGGATATACACACGCACGTCTGCCAGTATTGGTTCACTGCAGGACAAAGGCCGTTCCCTAGGTTCCCATTCCTCTGTCTGATGCGAGTATAGTCTGTCCTACTCCAGCAAATGACGTTATATCGTTTCTCAGCATCCTCGCACCTTCATACGGCCAACGCTGCCAGATTGTCGTACTCAGCCTCTTATATTTATGTATGATTAGGTATGGTTAGGTTAGGTAAGGTTAGGTATGGTTAGGTTAGGTAAGGTTAGGTATGGTTAGGTTAGGTAAGGTTAGGTATGGTTAGGTTAGGTAAGGTTAGGTATGGTTAGGTTAAGTTAGTTTAGGTATGGTTAGGTCCGGTACAACTAGGTATGGTTAGGTTAGGTTAGGTTAGGTTAGGTAAGGTTAGGTAAGGTTAGGTAAAAACACCGTCTTGACCTAACCACAGAAAAAGCACAATCTTGATCAATAACTTTTTTTTGTTTCTGTTTCTTTCTTTCCTTCATTTTTTTTTTTACGGTTTTTCTTTTATTCATAACGTAAACACCTCACATTTTAAAAGCTTACCCAGGCCCCTTCCCTTCCTCTCACCTTCCTTCTTTACTTCTCTCCTTCATTCCCTCTCAGCATCTCTCTTTCTTTCTTGCCAATCTCCCTCTTCCTCCCTGCCTCTCTCTCTTCTTTCTTTCTTCCCTGCCGCTTTCTCCTTATCACCTTTCCCCTCCCTCTGTCTTTCTCTCCCTGTCCATTTCACCGTCCCTCCTTGCCTCTCATATTTCTTCCCGTCTTACTCTGCCTTTTCACTGTTTCTTTCCTTTCTCTCCCTTGCTTATCTCTCTTTCCTCCTCCTAGTCTCTCCCTTTGTTTCTTCATCTTTGTCTCTCCTCCCCCTTGCCACATATTCCATCCCTCTTCTTCTTTTTCTTCTTTGCCTATCTCCCTCTTCCTTCTTGGCTTTTTCTCTTCCATTTTTCCCTGCTTCACTCCCTCCTTCCTGCTTTCCATCCTTCCCCTTTCCTCTCTTTTTGTCTATCTCCTTCTTCCTCTTTACCTTTCTCTTCTTCTTTCTCCTTCCTTGCCGCTTTCCCTCCTCCCATTCCTGCCTCTCCCTCCCTCCCTCTCTACTTCCCTCCCTCCTTCCTCCCTCCCGCCTTTCGCTTCAAAATACGCTCAGTTGCATGTCCGTCATTCGCCCTGTATCTTGTTTTTCTTCCTTTCTCGCACTCTCTCTTCCTCTCCCTCTCCTTCTCCCTCTCACTCACACCCGCACTCACACACACACACACACACACACTAACACACTCAAGCCCGGCACCAATTTAAAACAGTGCAACACTCTTCGTGAAAGTCACTCTCGGTTCACCTCCTCCTTGACACGTAAAAGAAAGAGAATGAAAAAGAAAAAGAATATAGCGCGTGCACAGACACCCGAAAAAAAAGTATTGCCAGAGTGAGGGCATTCCTTTCGCTGTGTTAGGCTTGTTCAGTCTTTTGTTGAATGTTTGGTGCGTGGTTCTGGAGGTGAGGATTGGAGGAGGAGGAAGTGGAGGAGGAACGGGAAGAGGGAGAAGGATGCGAAAACGGATAGAGGAAGACGGGGAGGAAGAATAAGATAGAGGAAGAAGGGGATGGGGAAAAGGGCTGAAAAGTGGAGGTGGAAGAGAAACAGGAGGGAGAGGTGATGAAAAGGGTTAGCAGGAGGAGAAGGAAGAAAAGGGAAAGAGGGGAGAGAAGTAGAAGAGAGAACGGGGATTGAAGGAGAGAAAATAAAGAAAAATGAGGAAAAAAAGGAGAGAGAAGTAAGAGAGAGAACGGGGATTGAAGGAGAGGAAACAAAGAAAGATGAGGACAGGGATGGAGGAAGGAGGAAGAGGAGGAGGAAAAGAAGAGGGGAGAAAACGGACTGAAGTGGGGAAGGGAAAGAGGAAAAGGAGAGAGGAGGTTTAACTAAGAAGGAGGCAAAAAAGGGGATGGGGAAGAAGGATAACAGCCGGTGGAACAGGAGGGACAATGGGGTAGAGAAGGAGGGGGAAGGAGGATTGAGAGGCTTGGAAAATAAAGAGGAGGAGAAGGGAGAGACATTCAGTGACTTGCCAGGCACTCGTCAACAGACCGCCTCTTGCTGCGCCTGCTGTTGCTGTGGCCGGTCTGTTGACAACTATTTCCTGTTACTGTTCTTTCCAACACACGCTGCACCCTCGTCATGGACAATCGAAAGACAAAGGCCCATGGTCCCTTCACGGAGGTGCCGAATCTTGAAGAAGAATCTTTAATTTACTATTACAGAGATTTTCTTATCAATATCTGCTAATCGAGGAGACGGTTTGGGTCCATCATTTTTTCTTCCCTTGATGCACGCTCATGGATATCAATAATAATAATAATAATAATAATATTAATAATAATAATAATAATAATAATAATAATAATAATAATAATAATAATAATAATAATAATAATAATAATAATAATAATAATAATAATAATAATGATAATGATAATGATATAACAATAATAATAATAATAATAATAATAATGATAATAATGATAATAATAATAATGATAATAATGATAATAATAATAATAATAATAATAATAATAATAATAATAATAATAATAATAATAATAATAATAATAATAATAATAATAATAATAATAATGATAGCAATAAAATAATTAATCATATATATTTCACTCGCCAAATTCCAAACCATTCCAAATTATTAAGTATATCGAGCGCCTAATTTAGATAAGCAGAGATTCTAGATAATACGAAATGAATGATTGGAATTAGATATATATTCGCTCTTATCTACTATTATAAATTCATTAAAATATAAGTCATTAGGAGGGAGAGGAGGGCCAGCTATGTGTACCTCGGTGAACCCTTTGCCGAGGCCTTCCAACGACGCACACACAAACACACACACACACACACACGCGCACACACACACACACACACAAAAAAAAAAAAGCACGGGGAACACTGACGTTTATTGTATCTTAAGAGGAAAACTTTCACCATTTTTTTGTCCTCCTGTACGCCGTGAGCTTTGGTAAACACCTGCCATTCTTTCTCCCTCTCCCTCTCCCTCTCTCTCTCTCTCCCCCCCCCTCTCTCTCTCTCTCTCTCTCTCTCTCTCTCTCTCTCTCTCTCTCTCTCTCTCTCTCTCTCTCTCTCTCTCTCTCTCTCTCTCTCTCACCACTGCTCAAAATTACACCAACCACTCCTTTGATTAATTCCCTCCAATCCTCCTCCTCCACCTCCTCCTCCTCCTCCTCCGTCCTCCTATTCCTGCCGGCCGGTTGGAGAAGGATAGAAGTCGTAAAAGTTTCTCCTCGAAGCTTTTTTGGTGTAATTGGATGCAGAAGCCTGTCCCCTCCCCCGCTACGTATTCAAGACCCTCACTGAACTCCTTGTGAGAAGAAATTGGACTGGACTTTGAAATCGTTTGAAAATTTACAACTTTATCACTATTTTTTTTACAGCAAAGGAGACAGCACAAGGGCACAAAAAAAGGAAACAACAATAAAAAAAGCCCGCTAATTGTATGTTATATGGGCAATTATGCAGTCACTAACACTTCTTTTTTAGTAAGCACGTTATCATAATTGAAGGTCTGTTGTGACACACGAGTACAGATTCCAAGGATTACCAACTAAAATTTTCAGTGTAGGTGTTGCCAAGACATCTACCGGTCGTAACTAATCGTGTTCACACTATCCAACATCCTAAAGAACACCATCCTCCTCCTTGACCATAACAACCCCAGTGTTTTTGGATGAGTGTTCACGGCAGTCAGCACAAGTTATCAAGCAGTCTAGTCCACCTTTCAGACAGTGACGTTAGTGGACGCATTTTAGCAGTACACGACGCAGGGAAAGCTTTGACCCGATTTTCTTCCGACTGTCCCTAAAATCCACTACCCTGTTTTTGAGTGCACGTCATAGCTGGTGAACTCATTTTTTTTCTCAGTAGTCTGGTTCTTTTATGACATTGATAGTTTTCTGATTCTTAGGCGAAGATATGTCCCTTTGTTTGTCTTTTTCTGTCTGTGTCTGTCTGTCTGTCTGTCTGTCTGTCTATCTGTATTTGTCTGTCTGTCTGTCTGTCTGTCTGTCTGTCTGTCTGCCTGTCTGTCTGTCTGTCTGTCTGTCTGTGTCTGTCTGTCTGTCTGTCTGTCTGTCTGTCTGTCTGTCTGTCTGTGTCTGTCTGTCTGTCTGTCTGTGTTTGTCTGTCTGTCTCTCTGTCTGTCTGTCTGTCTGTTTGTGTCTGTCTGTCTCTCTGTCTGTCTGTCTGTGTCTGTCTGTCTGTCTGTCTGTCTGTCTGACTGTCTGTGTGTGTGTGTGTGTGTGTGTGTGTGTGTGTGTGTGTGTGTGTGTGTGTGTGTGTGTGTGTGTGTGTGTGTGTGTGTGTGTGTGTGTGTCTGTCTGTCTGTCTGTCTGTCTGTCTGTGTCTGTCTGTCTGTTTGCGTCTGTCTGTCTGTCTGTCTGTATGTGTGTATGTGTCTGTCTGTCTGTCTGTCTGTCTGTCTGTCTGTCTGTCTTCGTACTTTCAAGGTTGTGTAAAATGTTCGTACTTTCAAAGTTGTGTAAAATGTTCGTACTTTCCATCCTCCATTTATCTTCCAACAGCCATTTGTATTTTGTTTCTCGTGGATTTTTTTTTATTCAGCTTTAGAAGAGAATTTAAAAGTCAGCTACTTTCGCCTCCCTCCATAAGATTGCCCTTAGCGAGCATTCACTTTTAGCTTTTTTCTCTTACAACTTTCGCGAAACTTCTCCTCCGCCACTTTTTTTGCACCTCTCGCTCTGGCACACACACACACACACACGCACACGCACACACGCACACACGCACATCTCCTCCCACACGCTCACGCCCACACACAGCTTCTTTTCTGATCTATATTCATCTCTCCTCCCTCGCATCTCTCCCTACCTCTCATCTCTCTCATGCTGGGGTCTACACAACTTTCACCGGACCACAGTCACATCACACATTTCTCTGTCACCTTACCCCAATATCACCTCCAGACTTGCTACCAGAGCCCACTCCATCCTATTCATATTAATTTTCACACCCATACCTCAAACTCCACTTTTCATCTTATTTCTGCTCTCGTCAACACGGCAATGACAGAGGTTCAGTGAGTTCTATTCCCGTATCGCGTCACGCCAATATCACATGTCAAAAGCCTTTCTACCTGAGACCAATCATTCAATTCATTTAGTTAGCCTCACACCTTTACGCCCCCCTCTAGCTTTCATGTCTTTTATGCCGCCCTCCACGCCGCCATCAAAGGGCCACACATTCGCCACACGCACCTTTCTCATTCCACATCAATATCACGCCGCGCTCATAACGCCTTTTTCCCTCTACAATGGCTGGGGCTGTACCGCGTAGCTCTTCTGAAAAAATCCAAAGAGGCGTTCTCTATTCTTGCCTTGTATAACTATCTAAATATCTGCTAATTACCAAGGTACATACCAGATTAACTTTGCCCTGCGCGTTTTTTCCAGTTCATGAATGCAACAAGTAGCTTCTCGTTCGCCTTTTTCTTATTTGCGTGCCCCAGAGATGTGTTCTTACCTACCTCAGACTCAAGGACCAATTAGACGCAGGTGAGCATCGAGGCCGCGCAGAGCTTAAGGTATGCCCTCAACTTTACATCTAACATAAATAATAACGATACTTTCAACGCATAACTTACGTGCAGAAAAATATCATAATCGGCTTAATACACTTTTTTTCTCACGGCAATAGGATTTTTTTTGTACAAGAAGAGTTTCATGTTTAATAAAAATATATATTCAAGGTGTCTATCTTTCATATATATTCGACTAATTTTGCATAAGCTGCGTACCTTAACAGCCTTACCCTATATACCTTTGTCAACTGTCTGGAATTTAATCTGATATTTTTCTTGCAACACAGTTTTCGGTTTGCTTTTTTTGTGGGCTGCATTTTGCCGCTAACGCTTCTTCTTTTGTTTTGCTTTGTCCTTTGTATTTGAGGATTATTATTTTTTATATAAAGCAATATTTTTGGAGCTGACAGACAATGGCAGTAGGAGGTTCAACAACAACAACAAAAACAACGAATTGGGCATTTATCTATCGCCACTTTAATCAAATTCTTCGGCAGAATTCTCCAATGTGTCTACTGTTGCACGCACTTGTCCCACACCCATATAACTGCTGCTTCCAAATAAACATATAAACTGCTGCATAACAGTACTTTAACATCGGACAATGGCTTTACTTCCTTCCAGTCGCCTTCCATTGATAACCTAATTTATGTCAATACTCTCGTCCCCTCTCGCCTTCCCTACCCATTCACGTCACTGTTGCTTCACTATCGGCTTCATACTGCCATTCACGCGTCGATCAATGTTATCTGTTCATCGCCTCGCCTCCCCTCGCCTTCGCCTTCACCTTATCGTCCCCATTCACCCTTCCAGCAGTACCGCGCCCTCACTGTGCGTCTGCTGGTTATCGGTTTTCCCAGAACGTGAATATTATCCTTGTGCCTTTCAGCCAGCTTGACATCACGTCTTTAGTTTCTTATTAATCATCTGAAGAGTGTGTCGCTGCTTTATTATTTTATTTCTCAGCTACATTTCTCTTTCTCTTTCTCCCTCAGACTAACAGACAGACAGACAGACAGACAGACACAGACCCCCCCCCCCCCCACACACACACACTATCCTGAGTTTATCTGCAAAAAAGGAAAAAATCTGGTGTCTTCATTTTCATTTTCCATTAATATTTTTTTTATTTTATTCATGAGACATTCGCTGTTTATTTTTTATTTTTATGAGATGTAAGATTTTGGAGCGGACAACTACAACTGCATATTGTAGAACGCGCCACAACAATGAAACGAATTATGCATTGCTGCGAGCAAGGACGTGAGGCCAAAAGAAGGAATATTATTATCTGATTTATATTTCATTTATTCTTTTCGGCGAAACGCAAAAATGTTTCTCCTGCTCTTCTATTTTCTTTTAATTCTTCATTGGGATTTTTCTGCGATCATTCAGTCATCTTATTTTTACATTCTTGCCATGCACTGCTACTTCATGTTCAACGCTTACTTTTTGACGAGAATTCATTAAATACTATGTTGTTTTACCTGTTGAAAAGGGATTTAATTTTAACTCCCGCCGTCAAATTTAAGAAGACTCTAGTCAGTCTCGTTCCAATGCTTGCCGACTTCCTAATTCACGAGTAAACTGGCAGCTTCATTCTTTTAACCTCTTAATCAGTAAACTTAAGAACTAACTTTCTTTTGTTAGGAACTCTTTAAAGTGCAGAGAGTTACAACAGTTCCTGAATTAAACTGACATTTTTTTTTTAGCTTATTTCCATTACACCATCTTTGCCGTACTTCATTTTATTCTTCCTTATTCTAACTACTCTTGCTATCATTATTCTGTACTCCTTTACCAGAAAATAATACATGATACACATTTTCTACGCTGCGAATGACATTTAAATAATGGACCACCTTTTTTTTCGGAAACAACAATAACCCCCCCCCCCCCCCCCCCTTCGCTACTAACTGAGGTCGACGAGCAGGAGATGGGGCTCTGACAACAAATTAATGGCTATTTTAGTTAAACACTTCACCGATTCCTATTCGCATAATTTATCATTTTAGTTATTGCAGACATTTTGTGTTGCGAGTTTTTCTTCTCTATTTTGTTTGCCTTGCCTTGCCTCCTTTGCCGTAAATAAAAAAAAAAAAAAGTGATATAGATCTTTATTGTTTGTCGCTTCATACTGACACTTGTTCGCTTCCTTTTTCTTCTCCATCCCCTTTCTCGTGATTCTTGCCTGGTGGAATGACAGACAGGTGGACAGGAAGGCAGACAGACAGACAGACAGACGGACATGCTGACGATGGAAACCGTGAGTCAGGGGAGGAGGCAGAAATGTATAGAAAGAATGATAAAAAAATATATCTTTTCTTCCATGCATATTTTTTTCTGAGGAGGGAGGGATGGGAGTGTACAGAGAGGCACACTGACAGAGAGAGACGGATAGAATAATAGACAGATCGAGAGAGTTAATACATCTACTGCCTGTCTGTGGGTTTGTCTCTTTTTTTTTTCATCCTGTCTGCCTTCTTTCTGTCTGTCTGTCTTTCTGTATCTCTGTGTGTCTGTCATTTTCCCTCTTCCTTTTCTTTTTTCTTTCTTTTCTTTTTCCTTTCTTTATTTCTTTTTCTTTCTCTTTTTAATTCTTTGCTGCCTTCTTTTTCTTTCTTTTTTTCTTTCCTTCTTTCTCTCTTTCTTTCTTGCATTCTTTCTGTCTGTCTCCATCTTTCACTCCCTTTCTCTTCTTTTCCTACATTTCTTCCTTTTCTCTTTTCTTTCTATTTCTTCCTTTCTTTGTCTTTTTCTTCTTTCTTTCTCTGTATATCTCTTTCTATCTTCCTGTCATTTCCTTTCTACTTTTCTTCCTTTCTTCCTTTCATTCTGTATTTCCTTCTTAGTTTCCATTGCTCTTCCCTTCCTTCTTTTCTTCAATATTTATCTCTTTTCTTTTTCTCCCTCTTTTATTCCCTCTCTAACGATACATATTTCTGGCGGCCCAGCGAGGTAATACTGCAGGCGTTTCCCGTTTTTAATTCAACACTCGCTCTGTCTCCATTACCATAAGAAAGTGTGCATTAGCTGTCCAGCCCTCCTTCCATCACCCCTGATTATGATTTTCCTTTTCTTTTGAACCAGATTATATATATGTTCGGTGGTGTGGTGGTGGGTGGTAGGTGGGGAAGGTGGTGATGATGGCGAGGGTGGTAGTGGTGAAAGTGGTGGTTCAATCTACTACATCTCGCCTTTACATCTTCATCTATTTGTTATTTGCTTTCTTCTACTCTTTTCTACCTCTTTTTTTTTAGTACATATTTGTCCCTAATCTGCTACTTCTCTTAATTGTCATCATTGTAACCATCACCATCTTCCTCTTCCTCCTCCTCATTATCATCATCATCATCATTCTTATTTTCCAGCTCTTCCTTTGCCTGGTATCGAAAGTTACTCTTGTTATTTTCCTCCAACTCTTTATTCCTCTCCTCCTCTTTTTTTAATCCTCCTTTCTCCTCGTCATTCCATACATTCGCCATTTGTCGAGTTCAACGTTTCATAAACCAGCACCGGAATAGATTTACTTTATTTTCGTACCCCCTAGTTCCATGACTGGCAGGTTTTTTTCACTATTCATATCCGCTGAGTGCTCCATTTACCCTCGCTATCCCTATCTATATTTAGCTCAATCTGTTCTCCCCTTGTTAAAAATATTCGCATCGTTATTCTGTACTTTTTCGTGTCTGGTATTGCAAATTTACCTTCCCTCTCTCTATCTATTTATAGCTCAGTATATTCTTCCCTTGTTAAAATTATTTGTATCATCATCGGTGTTCCTTGTTCTAACTATCCTTGCTATATCATTATGCTGTATTCTTCCGTGTCTAGTATTGCAAATTTACCCTCCCTCTCTCTATCTATATTTAGCTTAGTCTATTCTACCCTTGTTAAATATTCGCAACATTATCGCTATTAATTGTTTTTTCCACTCTTGTTATCATTACTCTGTACTTCCTTTGCCGTAAATAAATAAAAAGTTATATAGCCCTTTATTGTTTGTTGTTTTATATTGACACTTGTTCACTTCCTTTTTCTTCTCCATCCCATTCACCTTTTTTTCAGAAACTACTATATTGTCTAACAAAGTTCTAGTATTCCAAATTGCAGCCATCACACGTTACTATCACGCACTCAGCCTCAATAATACACAAGGCGAAATACAAGAGTGACTTCAGAGGAAACGACAGAAGTGAAGTGATGGTAGAACGTAGTCTGCAATAAGAGATGCAAAAGGTCGGGTCGAGGCGTGGTGAAAATGTCAAGGCTAATAGGAATGGATGGGTGGACAGCGATGCAATATAGACACTGGAAAGGGCAAGGATGGACGGAAGTGAGGGTTTAACATGATCTTTTAATATGAATGGGGAGATCGGAAGGAGGGTCTTAGATATCGGAGGGCAGCATAGGCCAAGCAAGAGCCATACACCACTATAAATAAACTTCGCCTGTGCCACTAAAGGGTTGAGGTTGTCCGAGAGACCCCTCAAGAAAGGTTACCCGGCGCTATAGCCAGCACCTAATGAAAATAAGATGGGAGGCAGTGAAGGGAATGCAAGTGTTTAGTAACGAGAATTTGGAGAGGGAAAGAGTGACTGGGATGATAGGGAGTTAAGTGGAGAAATAATAAAACAAATAATAATATGTGTAATGGAAATGTGGATGAGGAAGGGTAGAGTCGACAAAGAAAAATAATCAACGCGCAAATATATGAATTAAGGAGGATTTAGATGGTATAATGGAGACAGTGAAGGGGGGAGATGAAATTGTAATGCGTAAATGGAGAGGGAAGGCGATAAAAAGTTGTGTTAGCGAGGAAAACAATAACCGTAAAATGGAACTATATGGACGGAAGGAAAGCAGAGGATGGGGGAGACTGAGAGGATAATGGATACAATTTGGAATGATGGCATAACGTGGATGACTACGGAACCACTACTGTCACCACCATTATTATCACCACCAACACAATCATCATCACCACCACCACCAACAACAACACCACCACCACTAAACGTATATCAATTACATAACCGTGGTGTACAGGTCAGCACGCCTAGCTACAAATAAGCGGGCCTGGATTGCAACCCCGTCCTGGTCAGTCAAGTTGCAGCCCACCTAGAGATGTCTTCTTCCTTTCTGGCTGGTGCATCCTGCCTCGCCCTGTGTCCCGGCGTAATGTTTCCTCAGCCACCACAGGCTCGTCGCTGTTTTCATTGTTATATGTTTTGAAAATTGAGCCCACTTCCGTTTTTATGACGCGCTTCCACATATCATAAACGTAATAAACTCCACAAAAACCGTTCGTCTGTGCAATGATTAGAGCAAATCAAAATAGTTTAAATATTTTTCTCGCTTCTTTTACTTCAACTCGTAAATCCCTCTTGATTTAAAGTCGCTGCATTTCTCTAGTTGTGATGATATATATGAGCACACCAATAAAAAAAAATGGTTGGTGAAAATTTCCGAGGACAAAAGACCAGTGTGGAGGCGGCCTGTCAACGTGGAGAGCTCTCTGGCTAACAAAGCCTCAGCCGAGGAGGGAGCGTGACGTGACAGACTCCCCCTCCACGCCTCCACGCGGGTACACCTACTATCTAAAAGGCATTGATAAATTGTTTTTTTCTTTTGAAAGAAAAGAAACTGACTCATTTATCATAAGGCAAACGTGAAGTATAGTGCAGATTGTGTGTTGTGTGCGGCAGCACAATGGTCTATAATGCTTGCTTCTTATCTCCAAATGTCATGCCTAGTATTTTTTTTAATGTGGGACAGTGTCCCGGTGACATTGGCCAACCTTCACCTCGTCCTGTGCCTGGGGGCAAGGGGGTGTGGGGGGGGAACGAGACGGCGCGGGGGTAGGATTTAAATTCTAATTAAGTGCCTTGACTCAAAGGTCCCGAGTCTGGCTGGCTCTTAAAGCAGAAGATTCCTTCAGCGGTGGACGAAAAACTGACGTCCTGCAGAAATGGAGAATGAATGACTAGATTATATTAATGATAATTGTATTAGTAATGATGATAATAATCATAATCATAATATTAATAATAATTATTATTATTATTGCTATTATCATTATTATTATTGTTATCACTATTATTATTATTATTATTATTATTATTATTATTATTATTATTATTATTATTATTATTATATTAATTATTATTATTATTATTATTATTATTATTATTATTATTATTATTATTATTATTATTGTCATTATTGTTATTATTATTATTATTATTATTATTATTATTATTATTATTATTATTATTATTATCATTATTGTAACTGTCATTGCCCCATTTTTTTTAGAGGAAAGCAGGCAGCTTTAGGGCAAAACAAAAACGGAAACAAAAGAGCCCGCTGGCGCTGTTCCTACAAAAATGAAAATAATGAAATAAACAAAAAACAGACTGTCAGAATTTATTGGAGCATTGTCTTGAGTCTCCCCTCTCTAAAGTGTTTAAATCGTGGGTAGGCTGCCTTAAAAACTCATGAGATATGCTTAAAGAGGTGTTTTCAACATTAATTGTTATAAAGTATTAATAAAAGAACGAAGGCTGTGGTTAGCTAACGTGCCTGAGCCTTCCAACCCTGAGATGGATGCACGTCATAAATTTGCGGAGTCGCGGGAAACTTATTTTACGACTGGCAAAAATCTTTTCCCCAATAAGAAATGCTAATGCATCACCAGGGGCAATTCTTTCCTTGATTTCTGGCAACTAAGCACAAATTACATCCAACAGTTTTTCCCACCTTCTCCCCCTCTGCCTCCGCAACCACCACCACGCTGTCTCCTTGTCCCTGAGGCTGATTCGTTTGCTCGTGTCTCTATTCAAAACACCGCCCTAGCTATTCAACGTGTGCTAGTCAAGCCCTTCAACTTTGCCTTAATATTTCAATAATTTTTCTTACTATAATTTCTCTTGATAAACATCGCGAAGTAATACTGATAAAAGAAATAATAACCTTTGCATGATGATGATGATGGTGATAATATAAAAATACGATATGATATTATTATTATTATTATTATTATTATTATTATTATTATTATTATTATTATTATTATCATTACCCTTATAATTATTTTCATCTCACCGAGCATGGGCAGAAACTCACCGCTTATCTCTAACAAATTTTTTAATAAACAAGGACAACGGATGGGTGGATTGGGAGGGGGAGGCGGAACCGTGTGTGTGTGTGTGTGTGTGTGTGTGTGTGTGTGTGTGTGTGTGTGTGTGTGTGTGTGTGTGTTTGTGTTTGTGTGTGTGTGTGTGTGTGTTTGCGAGAGGCTGGTAGTGACCGGCTGCCGCGTCATTTGGTATCGCTCCCCTTCCCACGAACTCCAACTGGCGGCAAGACAAACATTATCTAATCCCAGTCGGATGCGGAGTTGGTCGACACTTTCGCGAGGCCTCAGCAATCAAGCCTTCCCTGTCATGTCCAACCCCTCTTTTTCCTCGAATTCTCCTCCTACTCCTTCTCCTCCTCCTCCTCCTCGTTCTCGTTTTCCTCCTCCTCCTGCTCTTCCTCCTCCTCTTTCTCTTCCTTTTTTACCCCTCTTCCTCTTCCTCTTTTTCCCCCTCTTCCTCTTCCACTTACACTGCCTCTTCCTCCACCTAATTCTCCTCCTTCTTCCTCCTCCTTCTCCTCTTCCTTTTTCTTTCTTTGTTTACGTAATTATCATCTACAGCTATACTTTAACACGTTTGTCTATTTGTCTATGTCTATCTACCGCCTCTTTCCCGTTTTTTTTATGTATGTGTGTGTGTGTGTGTGTGTGTGTGTGTGTGTGTGTGTGTGTGTGTGTGTGTGTGTGTGTGTGTGTGTGTGTGTGTGTGTGTGTTTGCAGATGGTTGGGGTATTTATGTAGTCGATCCGTTTATTGTAGGTTCTAGGCACGGCTTACTGATCATTCCGGAGTGGGTGAGGGAGAGGGGGAGGGAGAGAGAGAAGGGGGGGGGGAGGAGGAAGGAAGGGAGGGAGGGAGGAAGGAGGGGAGGGAGGAAAAGAGGGAGGGATAGAGGGAGGGAGGGAGGAAGGGGAAGAGGAAAGTGAGCCAATTAGTTCCCATCAATAATACACAAACAACCCGTATCCGATTCTCTCTCTCTCTCTCTCTCTCTCTCTCTCTCTCTCTCTCTCTCTCTCTCTCTTACTCATCTTTCCTCTATCTTTTTCAGGTGCAATCAAGCCTCAGGTCACTTGTTCTCACCTTCCCGAATTAGTATCACATCACCTGCGCAGTATTCAGGTGAGCTCTCTTTCCCCTGCCCTCCCCCACGCGGCTTTTGTCTCTCCCTCTGGTTATTTCACAATACGTATGTTTCCTTTTACTTGTATATGAGTGTGTTCAAAAGGTAAAATTGCTCTCACTTTTCTTCCTCTCAAGTTGGTTCTTATGAAGCTTACTCTCAACTTCCTTTCTCCTCCTTGTAGTCTTTTTGTATCTCTTTTTCTCTCGCACAATAAGGGTGTTTCTTTATTTGCATGGATCTTTTATTTGGTTTCATTTTTCCGTTGCCAAATCATAAGTAGCTGTATTTTTCCTACTCTTTTTTGTGTCTGTTTATTTCGTTTCTCTGGTTTCCTTTCAATGTATACATGTTTAATTTTATTTCTGACTTTCCCCTCTCTATTTATTTTCCTTTAAATTCATGTATGTTAAAAACGTTTCTTTTATCTCTCTTTTTATCTCTTTTTCTTTTTATCTATGCATGTTTTGATTTCTCTTTCCATATCTAACGTTACTTAATACGATCTGTTCTCATTCTACTCTATTTTTTATCTCTCTGCTTCTTACATATTGCCAAAGTTCATATTTTCCTGAGAGCTTACATATATTTTTTTGTCTTTTTGTCTGGTACTCGATTTCAACCCGGTATTTTTGCTCTATCCAACACCATTTCGTTTCTCTATACGTTGTCAGTCTCGGCTATTAACAGTCATCAAGCTTTCACTATTGCACGGTCCGACATGTGTGCTGGAACTGTTCTGTGCTAACTCACCATTCCGCTTTTATCTATTATCATCTCTTACTTTTTTTCCCGCTTTTTTTCATGAACGGAGCTGCACTTTTCCAGAATGTGTTACCTCGTCTGATTCCATTGCCTGCTTCTTATGCCGGGGCTTCCCTGACTTGTTATCGTCTCTTGCTTTTTCCCTCTCTTTTCCGTAGCTGCATTTTCCCGAGCACGTGTTATCTCTTAGCTGCCTCGCCTGCCTCTTATGATGGCTGCCCTGACGTGCCTGCGCGGCGGGTGCTCGTGAACGCTAAATTAACCATAAATAAGGTACCGCACAGACACGCTGCTATGCAAGTGGAGTCGCCAAGATGCAAACTTGCCCAACACCAATTTGCCGTATACTCAGTCGCCCCATATAAGCTTGGCTCAGTACAAACTCACTCACACGAAATCTCCTTCTCTACTCTAGCGGATCTATACTGGTTATTAAAGTAATGGTGAGCGGCATGATTAAGATTATATTTCCTCTGTCTCGGTTACTGTTCTGCTAATGTTAGGAGGGCGAGTTCATGCAAGAGGAAGCTTTTAACTACGCCTGCATGGATCAGTGGTTAGCGTGCCTGGCTAAGACTTCGCTTGTCAAGGTTCTAATCCCAGTCCGGGCAGTCGGCGTGCAGCTCACCTAGCTGTTCATCCTCCTTTATGAATTGGTCGATAAATGGTTACCTGGGAAAACCTGGGAAAGGTAAACTGTGACAATCCTGGACTTCATACTTGCCCGTGTCCCGGGATAATAGGTTCTTATTTACCACAAGTTCAAAGGGCCAACGGTACGGAGACGAGCAACGCAACCACACATAGCTACAGCGTATGCACCCGACTTTACTTTTTTTTTTTTTACCACTCGGGCGAATCGAGTGGAGCAAGTTGATACAAGAAGAGTAATTAATTGATACGGCGAGTCTGTATGAGGTCAAGTTTGCACAGGGGCAAGCTCGTAAGGGATGAGATGGTGCTGCGAGTTTGCACCGGAGTGGCATGACCTGAAACAGTTTCCCTTCCAGTCACAGGGCCGTGCACCAGTAGTGAACGTTGACAGCGCGCGCCGCTTTCGCCATGGTATTAAAAATATCAGAGGTCGAAAGGCACAAGACATCACTGGAATGAGTTCGTTATATTTTTGGGGATGCGTGGGGAGGGAGCTTCTCTGTCTGTTTATGTGGGGCAGAGCTTAGTGGGCTATTTTTTCTTCTCCTGCTCTTTCTCCTCCTTTTTCTTTTCTTCTTCGTCGTCGTCTTCGTCTTCTTTGTCGTCTGCTCTTCCGTTCATTTCTTCTTCCTCTCCTCCTTCTTCTCTGGGGTTAGTCAGTTTTTTTTTGCAATAAACAAAGCTTCATTCAGGACAAAAAGAGGCATCATCAAATTTAAATATACAAAGCAAAGTGATAGTCGACAGTCGTGTTTTCGTGCAGAAGCTACACGGATTCTCTACACTCCATTGTGCTACACTTCTACCATAAAAACAACAAATATAGCAATTAAATAAATAACACACCGAGAGGACTTAGCGCAGTATTCAGAACTAATTAATACCAGAATATACAAATCGGATGTTTTTTCCTCGGCGTAAATTGAAGGGATTCCTCGCTTGGAAATCACCGATAGACGATTTAAAACGCTAACAAGCTGGACACTGGTGAACTATCGGTAATCCTGTTCCGCGCCGCGCCTGCACACGTGAACTGATTACCGGCGAGGGTGCGGGCCGGGGAAAAGGGCGAGGGAACAACGACGGCGCGGGAGAAAAAGGAGACAGGAAATTAACAAAAAAGAAAAGAGAAATGCAGCAAATATGGAGGTCATGCACTAAGTTATGAACACATGCAAGTAAAATTATTGGAAAAATGGCAAAAATAAAAAATAAGGGAACGCTTGTATAAGGGTAAAGTTGGGAGCATACGCTATATATAGGTGCGCGTGGCGGCGATGCTCATCTCCGTCACCCTTTGAGCCTGTGCTGGGAGACAACTCTTAACCCGACACAGGGGCTCCCACCGTTGCCAGACTATCGTACTCAGGGCATAGTGATTACCGGTTTCTGACGCACAACTACTGCCAAGAAACATCAGGAATTAACTATTTTGACGATAATTATAAGTGAATCTCGTTATAGGGGTCCAGGAGGCAGTTTTGGGTCCCTTTCGGCCACCTCTTTTGATTCTTTTTATAGGAGCAGCGAGTAGCGGCTTTTTTTATTATTGTTTCCTTTTTTTGTGTGCCTTTGAGCTGTCTCCTTTGTTGTAAATGTAATGTAATGAGTACGACAATCTGGCAACTTTGGGTCACAGGTTCAGTGTAACATCCATTTTACCTCAGTTTATCTTCCCCAGGTTTCCCCAGGCACCCATTTATTAACCTCGAAAAGAAGGATGAGCAGCTGGGTAGGTTGCACGCTGACTCCCCAGGCCGGGATTCGAGCCCAGGTCCGTAGATTCGTAGTCAGGAGCGCTAACCACTGAGCCACGGAGGCCTGAAAGCTTGTATATCTATCCTGAATAAACAGATAGAGAGCTCGTTGGTCCATCTAGCTATTTATATTTCTAGCAAAGGAGGCAGATAATTAAAAAAAAAGGCAATTGCGTGATGTATGTAAGCACTGAACACATGTAAGTCAAATTATAGAAAACATGGCAATAAAGGATGGAAAAAAAACCTTATATTTACCTAGCTATTTGTCATTTTATCTATACATCTACACACATACACACGCACACACACACAAAAAAAAAACACGCACAAAGTAAAAAAAAAAAAAGGTGAGTACGCTAGCGAAAGTTGAAAGCGTTTTGACGAAAATACATATATAACTGGTATTTACGTTAGCCGGTACAAGGGGGATAAAAATTAAATGAATAAACCGCGACCAGGCCGTGGGTGTGCGATGGGGGGGTGGGGGAAGGGGGGAGGAGGAGGAGGGTGATGGGAGGGAAGGGGGAGGGAGAGGATGCTCAGGGGAGAGTGGGAGAGGAGGAAGAGCATGCTAGGGGGAACGAGGAGGAAGAGGATGCTGGGAGGGGGAGTGGGGAGGAAGAGGATGCTAAGGGGAATGGGAGAGAAGGAAAAGGGTGCTAGTGGGAAAGGGGAGGAAGAGGATGCTGGGAGGGGAGAAGAGTAGAGAGGAAAAGGATGCTATGGGGAAAGGGAGAGGAGGAAGAGGGTTCTAGGAGGAAAGGGAGAGGAGGAAGATGGTTTTAGGAGGGGAGAAGAGTGGGGAGGAAAAGGGGAGCGCTGCAGGGGAGTCCCGGGGTGAAAAAGGGGACGGTTGACACAGTTCTGAAAGTGGCGAGGGTTTTACTGGACATGGCGAGGAAAATATATGAATGAAAAGAGTGAAGGAAAATTTGTTCTTGGTAGTGGAGGGCGGAATTCATATCTCAATTACTTTTCCCTTGACTTGTCCTCTATTTTTTGACGACAGTGAAAATATATGTGTAGTGAGTACGGATATTTTTTACATGGCGTTAGAGGGTGAAAAGTGAGGATCAAATGTCGGAGTGAAAAGAGTTGAGGAAATTTTGTCATAGGAAGTGGAGGGTTTGAATTCATATCTCTACTTTTTCCCTTGACGTGTCCTCTCTATTTTTTGACAGAAGTGAAAAATATGTGGGTGGATAGTGCAGATAATTCCACACTTATAAATGGAGGAGGGATTCCTTAATAATTTTTTCCTACTTTTCCTTTGATTTTTCCTCTTTATTTTTTGACAGAAGTGAAAATATGTGTGTAGATAGTTCAAATATTTTTTTACATGGCGTTGGAGGGTGAAAAAGGAGGGTAAAATGCATGAGTGAAAAGAGAAAAGATAAATTTGTCCTTGGTAGTGGAGCTCTTCTCCCCTCCCAGCATCCTCTTCCTCCCCTTTCCCACTAGCACTCTTTTCCTTCTCTCCCACTCCCCTCCCAGCATCCTCTTCCTCCTCGTTCCCCCTAGCATGCTCTTCCTCCTCTCCCATAGTGAAAATAGGCGTGCGGAGAGTACAGATGATTTAGTACTTGTCAATGGAGAGTAAATTAGAAGGTAAAATGTATGTGTGAAAAGAATAGAGGTAATTTTGTACTAGGAAGTGGAGGGTGGAATTTTTCTCTCGATTCGTCCTTTATTTACCTTTCCTATTTTTTGACAGAAATGAAAATGGGTGTGTGGATAGTAAAGATAATTCTGTACTTGAGAATGGGAAGGATGAATTCTTGTCTCTATACATTTTCTCTTGATTTTCCTTTCCTATTTTTTTTTTTGATAGGTAAAAAAAATATGTACGTGGAGAGCGGATATAATTCTGTACTTGCCCGTGGTGGATGGAACTCATATACTTTTTTTTACATTTCCCTTTGGTGTACTTATTTTTCAAACAAGTAAAAATGACAAAACTAAATTCATAGCCACAAAATGACCAGGCTACTCATACGAAGCGCTATCACCGGTCGGAATTACTGTAATATCCTTTGGTGAGTGGAGTTTTGGATGCGGCTACACTACATAAAAGTGGTCGCCGGTGGTTAGTAAAGTAAATCAGTGGTTCACGGTGCACGAGTGTAGGGCGTAGTGTGCATGGGGGAGAGGGGGGAGAGGTCGTGAGCATGGTTGCCAGATAATCGTACTCAGAGCAACGTATTTATTGGCATCTGACCCATAAAGATTGCCAAAAAGCATCAGGAATTAACGATTTTAACGATACCAATAAATTAATCTCGTTATCGGGGTGCAGGAGACGGTTTTTAGGTCGGAAATCGGTATATGAAGAGGCTGCGTACGACCATCTGGCAAGGCTGGTCGTGAGGGCAGGATATGAGGAGGGGGAAATATGAACGCTATGCCTCTTCGCTAACCGCCTAATAAAAGTGGAATGCCTGAAGGACCCTCCGTATTATTACAGTTTCATATCTACCGTTATTTTCCCCCTTTCGTCAAGTATTGCACCCCTTCATCCTCCATATTATAACAGTTATGTGCCCCGTGGCTGACCCCAATGTGTCCCTTCATGCAGCGTTGTCTCTTCACCGCCTAATCAGTGTTGTTGAATGCTTTTTGAGTGGTCCCTTTGTGCTCATTTACCCGTTGTTGTGGTCTTTACTCTTTATGTATGATGTGGAGGTGTGTGTATGTAATAATAATAATAATAATAATAATAATAATAATAATAATAATAATAATAATAATAATAATAATAATAATAATAATAATAATAATAATAATAATAATAATAATAATAATAAAATAAGCGGCAGATAGTGTCATTACTAATTGAAATCAAGACGTGTGTTTGTGATCAGAGAAACATTAACAAAAAAATATGTAAATGCCAATCAATATAATCAGGTGCATTGGCGCAGCATTACAGGAACTAACCGAGGCTCGCATTTTAATATACTCATTTCACGAACGAGGAAACAGAAGAATCAGCTTCGCGAGTGCTGCGCTCCATCGTTTCCCAATGTTGTGCCGCTCTATTCTTGCTTTGTAACTGGCGCTTCATTCCTTTATAACACTAGATTTAAAGTCTATTCTTCGTTTCGGGTGAGCAGTCTTCATAAGCCCTGATGGATGGCGTAAGAGTCAATGCAGGATCGCGAATATATACACAAATAGTTAAGCCCTTCTCCCTAAGCCTTCCATAGCCTTACCGTTTCCCCATTACCCACTCAATGACACGTGCGACTAGATACTACGGGAAGATTTTTCATCCTCAATGGTGCATTATAAACTCGATGTAAAAGGGCAAGGGACGTCTTCTCCCACCGGTTAGCTTGTGAATTATAAACAGCGGTTATCATCAAGAGGCCACATCATATAGCTTCCCGCATTATCGATATGGTAAACCATCTTTTCAGGAAGCTAATTAGGGTGAAAACTAAGACGTTATATCCAAAAGATCGTTACATCTCAAGGTATTATTAGGTATATGGTACTGCATCAAATATAAGCAAAATAAGAGTTATCAATACTGTTTATTGCTTTATCAAAAAAATACTGCATTTATTATTTGAGTTGCTAAGAACATTTTATTAAACAGTAAAGAGAAAAACAACATACAAAAAAGTTGTAAAAAGTTTTAAAATAAAATGTTCGGTAGGCATTGAATCCCATCATAAAAGGCAGAACAACAAATATGTGGGTACTGTATAATGTTCCCTTCATATCGAACAATAACATGAAAGGTATTACAACAAATACTTGTATATAAAATGTTCAGTACGTTTCCATGGCTCAGCGAGTCTGATTTTTGTTAATTAGAGGTTCGTTCAATAGAATGTTTAGTGTACTGATCGCCACTGTGGGTAAACTTGGCGCGTGACGGCAGGAAGGCGGGCACGTGGCGGCCGTGGTGCCATCGGGGTCGGGACAGCGGGTCACTCCTCTCTGGTGCAAAGGTGGACATGATGTGCTAGAGCGATTGTATTGGTGAAATTTATGATTTATGATTTGTCGATTATATTTGATATTTTTTAAAGGGACAGACAAAAGGTCAACACAGAGATGAAAAATAAATAGTTAAACAGGCAGCCCACAAAACAATACAGAATAAAAGGCCAACTTCAATCCCGACTTCACGTTCTCTCTTGAAAAAGTTTACGTAATAAAGAGGAGAAAACAGCAGAAGAAAGACAGTTCCCGAATTTACCAGAGAAAGGGAGGGAACAGGATATACTGGTTAGCTTCTGCACTCGCAAATTTGGGCATTGATTTCGGCTTCATTTTTAGTTAAAGCGCGATGTCCCCTTTAACTGAAATCAACAAACTTCCTGTTATTGATAAAGTAAAGAAAGAAACTCGGAAAACATTACCCACAAAAGAGGACTGGAGGAAAAATACACTACGTTCATTACACTCCTATATCTATTTTCTCTCCCTTTCATCCAGTAGTGTGCCCCCTCACTCTTCGCATTATAACATTGGTGTGCCTCGTGGCTGACCTCTATACGACTTTCCATGCGGTGTTGTGTACCCTCACCAATTCCATATTTATCATTGTCTCGCGTGGCTGATCCTTTACTCAGTCTTATAAGAGTTGTATGCTTCGTAAGTGGCTCCTTTAATCAGTCTTATAAGAGTTGTATGTTTCGTAAGTGGCTCCTTTAATCAGTCTTATAAGAGTTGTATGCTTCGTGAGTGGCTCCTTTACTCAGTCTTATAAGAGTTGTATGCTTCGTGAGTGGCTCCTTTACTCAGTCTTATAAGAGTTGTATGCTTCGTGAGTGGCTCCTTCAATCAGTCTTATAAGAGCTATATGCTTCGTGAGTGGGTCCTTTGCGCTCTTTCACCCATTGTTGTGGCCTGTACTTTTAACCTTGCACGGTGTAGAGGTCAGTGTATGTTATGGTAATAACAATAAGAAGAATACTGATAAAAATAATGATAACAAAATACTAAACGGTTTACTCTATGGTTATCTAGGATGTCCATGCAGCAGCTTTGGCTCACTCAAAAGATAGCACCATTTTATTACACAAGCTGATAACATTTTAAAAGTCAACTATATTATCTTGCAAGTTTTCATTTTAAGTCAGAGAATATCGCAACACCTAAGTCGATTGGAGTTCAATACTCTGTAAACTATTTTCCATACGACCCCGAATTATTTGACACATTAGCATCACGCCTCGCTCACAGACCTCTTGGCAATAATAAAATGCGTCATGTGGTGCGCTTCCTGCCGCCAGATATTATTAATCTACTTATGAAGAACGGCAAGCAGGATATTAGCAGGGAAAGGATAGTGAAAGAAAGGCAGGAAGGGGGAGAGGTAGAGAGAGAAGGGAAACTGAAGTATGTTCAAACAAAGTGTTCCTCTGGCACCTAGATGGCGTTTGTCAGGTCTCTCCTGGTTGGCTCGATCCCTCTCTCGCACTCTTGTCTGTCTGTCAACCACACATACTCTTGTTCTGCATGTATCTATATCATTTGCTTTAGTTCATCTTATATACAAGGCAAATCATTCCAGTTAACATCTTTACACTCAACAGGGACTGTAGAACCCACCTATTGTAAAAAAAAGTATCAGTAGAACAATATTATACGACTTTAATATCATTGTTATTTGCAAGAGTTATGGAATCATTACTGAAATAGATAATTTTCCCCAATAAAAACTAGTTGAACGAGCAACCCAATGTTCGACTGTGAGCATTTGTTATCGAGTGTGGGAGCCGTTGAGAAATGTAAATATGGCAAAATGTGTCCGTAGAGTTTAACTAATCACTGCCTTGGTAACGCTCCGTCCGAAACATACTTCTTGTTTTGTGGCAATCACGCGAGGACAGAAAAACACTGCCAGGGGAACACTTCGTCTGAATAGATTCTAACCGCCAGGTATTATTTATCTATTTGTGAACCAACGACGAGCAGGATTGCAGTAGGGAAGGGAAGGTGGAAAAAATGCAGGAGAGGGAAACATATAGAGGTAGAGGAAAGGGAAAGAGGTATAGTTGGAGGGATAAAGTAGTATTGGCGACCCAGAAAGCAATGCACCGCGGGACACGCAGGACTGGTACTTAAGAGCCTGACAGTAGGAAGTAACGAGGTGTTGTGTGCGTTGTCACCACTAGGCTCAATAACGTCAAGGTCACTCAAGGACCAGCAGGGAGTCAGGATCTTGCCACCCTTAGCGTAACTACCCTCCCCCCCCCTCCCCCCCTCTTTCGTACTCGCACGCAAGCACCCCCAATCACGCACGCACAACTTTATTTAGTGGCTGCAATCAGAGAATATTCGGTTCAATAAATCAAATCTTCCAGAGGACTTTCTGAAATATCAACTCATTTTTTTTAAGCAAATGAAACTCACCACAGGCTCAAGGGCTAATGCTACGGAGATGAGCACCGGGGCCAAGCGCAGGTCTAGCGTATGCTCCCATCATGATAATAATATAAATAAAATTAAATATACCAATGGCATCGCATATTAATCCTTCTACAGGCTACATTTTGTTACCTTATTTCCTCTTTTGTGATAATTTTCAGACTTTACGGATGACCTTAGATATCACAACATAGATTTTCTTTTAACAATCAAATCATGCAACTGACATCGTTATTAATTACCCTTCTACCATTAATTTTATATCCACTACCTACTACAACTATCCTTCTTCTATCGTTACTACCCATCGTTATTGTCTTATAAAGCCTCACGAGTAAGTTCCAGAGACTATTCCTCCACAAATGTTTCGAAATGGGTGACTCGGTAAACGGATATTCATTCTTGTATCTTGTATCATTCTTGTATATATTTTTTATAGTTTACATTACCATTCTCTTAATTTTCTTTCTTGTAGCTCCTCGTCGTCCACTAAATAAGCCTTTTTTTTATGTAAATCTAACCACCTCCTTCTTCCCTTTGTTTTTCCCTTCCTCCTCTTCCAATTCATTCTTCTCTTCCCCCTTCCACAACCACGTATCTATCCCCTGTTCTTCGATAACATACAGCTGTCCCCCTCTTCTACATTTTTGCTCTATCCTTTACTAAAAACCTCGACAGGAAACTTCATAATTACCTCATTTCTCGCGAGATAATGAGTTCTGTATTGTCTCATCATATTTTCCCCATTCCCATATGGTAATTCGTCTGAATGGAGTACACATCTTCTATCTAATAAAAGATCAAACCACACAGATCTTTTGGGGCGGTTATAAGACTTTCGCCACATTCCCTCTTTTTCTTTTTCTTCTCTTTTTTTCCCCTCCTCTTACTCCTACTCCTTCTCTTCTTTTTCTTCTTCTTCCTCCTCCTCCTCCTCCATCTCCTTCTCCTCCTCCTCGTCGTCCTCCTCCTCTTCCTCATCCTCTTTCCCCTCCTTCATCTCCTCGTCTACGTTCATCACCACCTCCGCTTGTACAGCCGCAAGGTACGGGGGGAGGGAGGGACTCGGGAAGAATGTGAAGGTAATTAAGCCCATGTTTATGGTTACACATTTTTGTGAGGCCGTGTTGGAGGCCCCAGGGAGATGTTGGTGAGGCGGAGAATAATTGGCCAGAAAATGAAGCAGCGAGGGAGTAAAAACAGAGCTGGTAAAATGACATTATGTTGAAGGAAAGGTTTAGAGAAGTAGTTAAGCAGTTTTTTTTTGGGTGTGTGTGTGTCGCAAGTAATAATGAGATGTGTGTGTGTGTTAGTGTGTTTTTGTGTGTGTGTGGGGGGGGGGGGGGGAGTGTAAACAAAAGCAAATACGAAAATACAATAACAACAGAGCAATGTAAACCAATAAACTCTGATATAATACACACACACACACACACACACACACACACACACACACACACACACACACACACACACACACAAACACGTGCACTCACTTTTCTCTCGTTCTCTTGTTTACTGTATTACATCAACCTTAAAGATGTAATATACTTTTACGTTTGATTCCACACAAAGAAACACATCACCTGATATTGAAAGCCTTAAAATGGACATCCTTAAATATATACAAAACAAATAATAAGAAAATAGGAAAAAAAAGCTATACAATTACAGATAAAAAAAAAGGAAAATAAAAATAATTAAGTACCCTTGCGAGAGTGGTGGTATAACATGAATCCCAGCAACCAGCAA
This sequence comes from Eriocheir sinensis, assembly GCF_024679095.1. Taxonomy (NCBI): domain Eukaryota; kingdom Metazoa; phylum Arthropoda; class Malacostraca; order Decapoda; family Varunidae; genus Eriocheir; species Eriocheir sinensis. The sequence goes on from NC_066549.1 coordinate 3,362,756, forward strand.
ACCGCGGCTCACAGCGTGCTTGTTTACGGGAGTTTGGAACTACGTGTCGACGAGCCATAAATCCACAAAAAATAAAACTGTGCCGAACTACCAATCCCGATGAGAGGAAGCAATTTGCGTTGACATTCCTAACCGTACTGATGGATGGAAGCGTTCAAAAATTTTTTTTTTTTTCCTCCACTAACGAATATCCAACTCACCTGAAGAGCCCCTATTTTTTTTTTTGTTTGTTTGAATCACGGCATATCGATAGAGACAATTTTTTTTAATCGCCATACACGACTTACGAACACACACACACACACACACACACACACACACACACACACACACACACACACACACACACACACACACATGCACACACACAGAAAGGTAGAGATAGATAGAGATTGATAAGGATAGAAAAGGTTAGAACAAAACAGCATCCTGCATAATATTCAACATTTTTTCTCGGCGACATGAGGCTCCCAGGCATATGAAAAACTCTCTCTCTCTCTCTCTCTCTCTCTCTCTCTCTCTCTCTCTCTCTCTCTCTCTCTCTCTCTCTCTCTCTCTCTCTCTCTCTCTCTCTCTCTCTCTCTCTCTCTCTCTCTCTCTCTCTCTCTCTCTCTCAAACAGCAGACAAAACAAACCTGCAAAAAGACTCGGGGTGGACAAACCTCTGAGAGATACCGACTGCCATCAACAAAGGCGTCCATATCTTTTGACCAGACACAAAACCCCGGCAAAAAGATCGCTAAAATCTCAGAAGCCAGACTCAATTCAAATCGGCGCTTGCTCGTGGAAAGTTGAGGAGTTGCTTTCACATACACGCATAGAAAATAAAAATATTGAAGCGAAACAAGAGAAGAGATGCACTAGTATGTTGCACGATGTTACCGGAAATGAAAAGAGTAACAAGAACCCCCTTCACAAAATATTTAAATAAAACTTATTAGATGAGTGACACTGAACTGTTGCACGGATTCTGTATACGGAGACTATTGTAACGTAAATCCATACTACCAAAATAAGTGAAACAGTCAGGAGCCAAACTAGAACGCTACACTCAGGTAACTGAAACTTGTCTGGATGAAATATTACTATTCTTAATAACTTCATCAAGCCAGAGAGTAAAAGTCACACAAATAAATTAAACTCAACTTCAAGTGTATGCGGCCTCTACTAAATTAACAGGCGCTCAGATAAGAGTGAAAAAGGTGATCCTGTTTCAACTTCGTCAAAACCCTGGGATATGAGGTTAGGGTAGGTATTGTCAGACGCTTTCGCCTGTCACATCAACTATTTCCAAAGGCCAATAAGTAAACAGGTTCTCATGAGTGTTTCTTTAGGTTCATGGTGCAGACAGAGGTAAGATCAAATCACCACAAGGGTCATAACAGTACCAATGTAAATACCCAGAAATCCTGAGAAAGCCTTGTAAAGTGTGCGTGGTTGAGCGCCGAAATGTTTAAGAATATGGGCTTAGAAGTCATAGCTTGTTTTCTCCATAAAAATGCTGCATCCCTGGAGGCCAACGTAATGACTAAACGAATTCGAGAGTTAAGGAAACAAGACTCTCTGCTTAATACATTTTGAGGATGAGAAGTGTCTGGTCCTGGAAATGAAAACAACACAACACAGCAAATCCCCGAAGCCTTGCCTTCCCTAACAACATCTATAGGGGGAATAACAATGCCACAGCGAGCGTCGTGGGGGGCAACACAACACTTTTCATGGAACAAGATGAAGCCACGCCATGGAGTCAAGACGCCCACAACGACATTAATTGGGTTGCTTTGTCTGAGGCTTTCATTCAGAGCCAAGGATGTGGAAGACACCACTGATTCGGAACATACGACGGCCTTAGATATCTTTATAGGCTTATTTTATTCTTTAGTTTTCTTTATAAGACAAATTCTGCCTGACATCTCCCCTGAAAATCTTCCATACCTGCAACAAATCGTCCGCAATTAAAAAGCGAACATTCACCCGATTTTTAGCATTAGGTAAGCGTTAATCCATGATGGCTCCCACTAGTGAGAAAGTACAGACTCATACTTCGATAAGCAATTTATTCATTAATTATAAAACTGACACCTTCAATACTCCATCCAATTAGTTATTATTATTATTATTATTATTATTATTATTATTATTATTATTATTATTATTATTATTATTATAACTATTCTAGTCATTATTTTATTACTATTATTATTATTATTATTATTATTATTATTATTATTATTATTATTATTATTATTATTATTACTATTATTATTATTAGTTTTTAAACCTAATGATTGTTTAAGGGGCTCTCTTTTCCTTATAAATGATTTTTGTTAACTTCCTGCTCTTTTAGTTGCTCAAGCACTTTTCTGTGGCTCTGTCTTCCTTTTGTTTCTTTCTTTGTTATTAATAGGTTAATCTCGCTTATTCCTTTCCTTTTTTTTCCATTTTCGTCATTACTGGGCAAGAAAACAACAACAGTGCACTATTTTGACTTTCGGGCCGCAGGGAACCATTCGCAATAACAAACGATGGTAATGACACATCGCGTGAAACACGTCCCATCAAGTTTTAAAAATGTCTCCCCTGGCGCGCTCGTGATAATTATTCTCTGCTGCTTCATCATAATAAAATAGCTCTCAACAGGAGACACCTGTATTTATATCAGTGGAAAATGCTGTGATATTAAGGAAAGTGGAGTACTAAATTTTGTTGGCCATTGTACACGCACACGCACATCTATACCTACACCCACACCTACACTCACACCCATGCATACACACACACACACACACACACACACACACACACACACACACACACATACAAAAAAAATGGAGTGGTAACTATTTCTGTTGGCTTATATAGGTGAGCTTCCCCACACCCCAAACCCATCCAAACCCACGTCCACCAACCCACACCCACACCAACCCACACTAACCATGACGGGCACCCACCACATATATGCATAAAACCATCCAGGCAATAACATCGACGGAAGAAAAAGAAAAGTATGTCAGCGAGCACACGGACGAATATAAAAGAAATGGAAAAAAAAACACCTGTGCGTGATGATAGGCGGCCCCGTGGGAATGCAGGACTGATGACACCTTGACGACCATACTTACAAATGAAGGGTAATGGCGCACTTCAGGCAAATTGAGCCACTAAGTTCTGATTGCCACGCTGAACTGAGCTAATGAAGTGGAGGGATACGACTATTGGACAGCCACGCCACTGCCCCCCAACCCCCTATCCACCCCCACATCCCTCCTGCAAGTTAATTTAGACTTGTGTGAGTAGGGGCTGGTGGAGGGAGGGTGGGGGAGGAGTAAGGGTGGAGTATAAGGGGATGGAAGTTGGTGTAATGATGAGGCAGATGGATGAAAGTCATAGTAAAGTTGGGGGTATACGATATAGCTGCGCATGGCCTCAGTGCTCATCTCTGTCACATTAGCCCTTGAGACCGTCGTGGGTGAAAGTTGGGTAAGGATGGAGCGAGTGGATGAAAGTTGTGTGAAGGTGAGGTGGATGAGTGTGTGGCAAGGAGAGTATGGAACATGTGGAGGAGAGATTGGTGGCTGGAAGGAATGGCAGCTGTAATGGGAGGGCGAGGGACTTAGTGGAAGGTAAGTAGTAAGAAATGAGGGGCGTTGTTGAGTTGGAGGGTTAAGTTTTCTTTTTCTGAGGGTATAAGAATATGGCATTATGGGTATGAAGGTATTGCAAAGGTAAGCCAGATATAAGCACGTCTTCCTATACAGACCATGAAGTAAAGAAGTCATAGATAAGGACGGGAAAGAAGACTAGGAGAAGGAGGAAGAAAAAGAGGACGAGAACAAGAACAAGAACGAGGGCTAGAAAAGGAGGAAAAGGAGGAGGAGGAGGAAGAGAAAGAGAACGAGAACAAGAACGAAAACTGGAAGAAGGAGGAAAAGGAGAAGGAGGAGGAAGAGAAAGAGGAAGAGAACGAGAACAAGAACGAAAACTAAAAGGAGGAAAAGGAGGAGGAGGAGGAAGAGAAAGAGGAAGAGAACGAGAACAAAAACAAAAAACTAGAAGAAGGAAGAAAAGCAGGAGGAGGAAGAGAAAGAGAAAGAGAACGAGGAAAACAACGAAAACTAGGAGGAGGAAAAGGAGGAGGAGGAGGAGGAAGAGAAAAAAGATAACAAGGAAAAAAACCAAAACTATAGAAGAAGGAGGAAAAGGAGAAAGAGGAGGAAGAGGAAGAGACCGAGGCTAGAACAAGAACGAATACAAAAAAAGAAGACTAAAAGGAGGAAGAGGAGGAGAAGGAGGAAGAGGAGGAGGAGGCGGAATAAGGTCGGCGGGGCTCTCGTTTCCCACATCTGGTCAGGCGACACTTACACGCATTTGTAACGTTAAAAACAAACAAAACACTCTCGTATAAATTTTTAAGCCCCGCACGGCAAGCACACACACACACACACACACACACACACACACACACACACACACACACACACACACATACACACACACCACACACTTCCTTCCTTTCTTTCCTTCCTGCAGCTGGAATTGAAAGCAAGCAAAAGAAACAAACCTAAAAACAGAAGAGTATTATTTACCCGGCTAAAAAGAGAGAGAATAAAGGAGAAAGAAAACGAGAGAAAGTGTTTGAAACAACCAACGTATTTACTTTTTACTTTTTTACTCTCTCTCTCTCTCTCTCTCTCTCTCTCGACCTTAAAAAAAATCGGATAAAAGTATAAAAATAAATGTTGATAGGAAAGAGAGAGCGAGAGCGAGAGCCAGAGCCAGAGCCAGAGCGAGAGCGAGAGCGAGAGCGAGAGCGAGAGAGAGAGAGAGAGAGAGAGAGAGAGAGAGAAAGTTCATCAGTCGCCTAACGCATGACGCTCTTGATGGAAAAAAGGAAAAAAAAAAAAAGTTGTAGTGAAATAAACACACAAGAGATTAGATTAAACAAACGAACGAACGAGCGAATGAAAGAAACACACACATGCTCTCTCTCTCTCTCTCTCTCTCTCTCTCTCTCTCTCTCTCTCACACACACACACACACACACACACACACACACACACACCTCTTATGTGTATTGGATTAAGTGCTCAGCTGCCACCTGGCCGGGAGAGATTTGCGCCGAGCTGGAGCCGAAAGTTTTTTTTTCTTTTCAGCTACCAGGAGAGGTCACTTTCCTACCCCCTCCACTCCCCCCTCTGTGAGCAAGGGAAATGGTGTGGGTAGTGTGTGAGGTCATGGCTGCATTCATAATTCAGTAACAATGAACTTCAAGGTCACGACGATGAATGTAACGACAAGCGGCCATGAGCCCATCAAGTGATCAGACCGTGAGTGAACTGGGAACTATTAATTATGAAGAACGAGATCGTGAAAAATAAGCATGCGCACAAATTAATAACTGAATCAGAGTAATTAATTAATGAAGAATAATTTTAAGTAATGCAATCTGGGTAAAAAAAAAAAAAACTCGCATTTCTGAACATTATTTCGGGGAATTTAAAAGTATAAATGAAATTACCTCCTTTTCCTCTAATCTGTTAAGCTCTTGAGGCCCGTCGCAAAATTTCTTTCCTTGCTATATTTTATTTCTATTTGCATGATAACTTTTCTTGACTTTTTAGCTGAATGCTTCCCGCCCTCTCCTGGCCTTGCTGAACTAGAATTTTTACGCGAGCTCATCCCTTGCGGATATATACTGTCCAACTTCCTAATGTAATAAGTAATTAGTAACAACTCCTCATTCATTTTACTGGTTTACATTACATATTACTATTTTACCTCATTCTTTTTTACATTCATTTTACTTACAACATCTTACTTCATTCATTTTACTTACTACATTCATTTTACATTTTACTATACATTCATTTTATTTACTACATCTTACTTCATTCATTTTTTTTACTACATTCATTTTACGTTTTACTTTACATTCATTTTACTTACATTTTACACTCTGGAATATGTTTTCTGCTTGCATTTCCTCCTCCTTATGACTAACTCTGAGAGAACTACCAAAACATCTCTAACTGAAAAGGATAATTCTTCCGGTATAATCGTCAGCCTTTATCTTATCGGAGCAGAGTGTTGCGTTTTTCTATATATTATTCTGTTTCTTCCGTGACCTGCCTCCTTTAACGTGAGAAATATCCAGGGTTCATCAACAACGGGTCAGGAATCGGTATGGGAGCGTGAACGTCTACTCTCTGGGTCGCCAATTCGTAGCTCTTAGGGCCAGTTCGACAGCCCAAAACAGAATCATTGTAAGAGCCCCAGCCAAACTATATTCTCCATAATGATCCGGTTTTTGCTACTCAATATCAGATACAAAAGAGATTTCCAGTGTGACTTCCTAAAACTTCCCCCCTTTTACATCAGTGCGGTCTTTTTTTTGTACTCTTTTTGTTGCCCTTGAGCAGTCCTTCGATGTAAAAACAAAAAACAAAAAAAACACTATATAAGGAATTTTCATAGTCCTTTTGTGTCTCGTTTGGGAGCTTGCAAACTTCATGTATTGGACTGTGAAACTGGCTGGCCCTAAGAGCTCTCACGCGTCTTTAAAATAGGTCGTGTTGATGTTTTTTTCTTTTTTTAAATATAACCAAGTCGCAAGGAAAATCATCAGAATACCACAGCTCTACATGCACGAAAAAGGCCGTTAAAAGAAGTGGTGAGGCCGCTGCAGCTTATATGAAACAATGAGAACGAGGTAATCTTTTTTTCCTTTAACCTATTTAAACAACGAAAGCAGCTGTGAAGTCTACGTTCAGTAATTGTCTAGTTCAGTAGCGCTGCTCATAACAGGAGTATTTTGGCTTACTTATACAAACTTTTCTTACAATGACCCTGTTTTGTTATTATTATTATTATTATTATTATTATTATTATTAGTAGTAGTAGTAGTAGTAGTAGTAGTAGTAGTAGTATTAACATTAGTATAAGTAGTAGTAGTTATTAGTAGTAGGGGTAGTAGTAGTAGTAGTGCGTAGTAACACAAACAAATAGTTTTAACAGTAGCATAAACAAATAGCTGTGTGAGTAATATTTCTCCTCGGGACGCGCGCATTAAAAATTCATGTCTTTGCATTGCAGTACACACAATAAAACACGACTAAAGGGGACGTAGTACTTACATTGGGTACAGGAGACGGGTGCAGGGTCGACTCATTACCCCTCTCGCTTCCTACCCCTCCATCCCAACCCCGTTCAGCTCAACACTCGGCAAAATTGTCACATGCGAAGCCTTAGCGCGCCCTACCCCGGGGTTTGCAAAGGGGAATGGTATGAAGAATTACGGTTTTATCTTCACCATTACCATCATCATCAGCAGCAGCATAAATAATTAGTCAACAACAGTACAAAGGTCTTTTTCGAAATCCATTACCTCTCTTTGCCTGGTGTGAATATAATGAATCCTGGTATAGGTTAATATCCCCTCTCCATCTGATTTTCTGTCTACAATGATTTCTATAATATCTGCGTTGCCATTCTTTTACTTTAGATTTTCGCTTTGTATCAGCTTTTCGCATGATATGACATACCCATGTATAGTATTTATTATTTATTGTTCTTAATTGTTGTTAGTATATCTTCAACATAGTTGTTTCCTAATCTATATAATGCTCGAATACTGTTTTTATAATCATGGTATTTATATTATTAGTTTCTCTTCTTCTTCTTCTTCTTCTTTTGTATTCTCCTTGTTTTTCACTTTTTCCTCTTTTTCTACTTCTTCTTCTTCTTTGTTTTCTCCTTGTTTTTCTTTTTTTTCTCTTTTTCTACTTCTTCTTTTGTTTTCGTCTTGTTTTTCTCTTCTACTTTTTTCTACTTCCTCTTTTTTTTTGTTTTCTTCTTGTTTTCTTCTTTTTCCTCCTCCTCCTCCTTTTCTTCTTCTTTTCTTCTTCTCATTATTATTATCACCATCGCTTTAATAATTTCATCGCAAAAGCATTAGTTGGGCGCCGCTAACCCGCCTCCGATAGCTTTGATTTTTTTTACCCTCGCCTCCTGCCGGTCTGTGCACACCCATGTTAATATTTGATGGGACCGACACGAAGCCACAAGGTCGGGCCATAACCAGTGGATGGCGCGTGAATAATTGAGGCTTGGCATCACAAAACTGAAAGCGCCAATTTAAGTCAAAGAATAGTGTTGCTAAAAGTTTGGCTCCTCTATTCGTATACGTCTCATGAGTAATGTTTTATACAATGCAGTCTGGGACCTTGTTAACCGTAATGCCACAAGCCACACCTTTACTATACACAAGATTGCAAGCGCCGATCTATAAAAACCGGAAATATTGTTAGTTCGGCATATTTATACGTCCTGAGCGTGCTATGTAATGAAATTCTAGACCCTGCTAGAAAATTGTGATGTCCCAAGTCAAGCCCCCACAAGGAAGGGCAATTGACAGAACCTGTTGCAAGCACACCCTCTATTTTGGGACTCGTGGAGCTCGCGGCCTCGTGGCTCTGGAGGGCTCAATTACTCCAAGCCAACACGCTCAACAAGCAATCCTGCGTCCTGTCCCCAATCCTGCGTCCTGCCCCCAGAGTGAACAGCTGAATGCCTCCGCCGATCCACGCCACTACATCTCTTCTTTTATTTAACTGTGCGCCAATAGGATATGCATTTTTATACCTCGATTGAAAAATATGCTTGAAAGTCCGCGCTGCCTCGCCACGGCACGGACGCGTAGCCGCCTGCTGCATGCAGAATGCTAAAAGTGGATGGCACGCATGTATACCGTACTGCTGTGGGCGAGGTATGTACACACACTCCAAAAAGTATCGTTACAGTGGGGTCCGACGTGTTTTACACTGAGCAACCCGGTAATATCGGCAGGGTTGGTAAAAGTGCGATCACCCCCACCACCTCAGCTCTGCTGGGAGGAGCAGGACAAGATTCCCGTAAGGGAGGAATAGAGAGGAAAGGAGACACTGAGATACCAGATATCACCATAATATTAACGGAGTGATTTGAGTGTCACTTGCTTAAGCTTTACATTCACAAACTATAAAACAATAATGTTCATATGATATACGTAACAGCGGTGGGCAAAGGCAAAAATATCAACCATCAACGCATGTCAGATATAGGTCAGTTCATAATGTGCCATCCTGGAACTAGGGGTTCCACTGAGTGTATCTTTTCTCTCATGAACAAGCTGCGGGCATCTGAAAAAAACAACAACTTCAAATTGCAACGCTAAAACCATTGCAAGAAGCATTCTAATACAATAAAAACAACCATGCCTGTGCTGTTTTTCTACCCATGTGTATTATATACGATGCTCCTATAGCGAATGTCTAACAATAACGCAAGGTGTTTATCATATTGTCTACTAAATGGACGACATTTTAACTATTCACTTGTGTGTGGTGTTAAAGCAATCACCCAAAACACGACAATATTATAGTGCTACATACAACACAGATCAAGTCACTTCGACTAAGACTCCACCTGTGTGTTTCATGTAGCGTTACTGTGCCACCTCAAATTCTACTGCCTCATTTACGCAGTGATACCAACATGAGTAGCCTGTTATCAATGGCTTCGTCCTAAGTGTCAGTTTGTATTGTGGTGAATGTGCAACGATACTTATTTGAGTGTGTGTACACGTCTATACCCAATGTTAATGGTCTTCAAATATTTCTTAAAGGGACATATTTTGGGATTCTGCTTTACTCTAACGACCCAATCACGTATCGCTTTATAGAGGTACATGTTTATATTCCGTGGCTTCCTTATATGTATTTATCTGTCTGCCTCAAGTCACATCTCTCTTCTTGTTTCACCCTTGTTAGAGTTTTTGGCTTAGGTAATACCTCTTTTCACTTTTCAAATAAACTGGCAAATTTCTGTAACTTTCCTGCTGTTTCAGGATCACGGTCTCCACTGAGTTGCTGCGTTTCTCTCGCCACCAATGAATGTACGTACGTCACAGGCGCTGCTGACCATCATTAAGGGACTAGCGTGGGGAGACAAAGTAACAGTTAAAGAATTATATTAACATGGTGTGAGCAAACTCTGCGGTGTATTCATGGCACACCTAGGAGGGGACTGGTGGTGGTGACAGATTGATATTGACGCTGTGAGACACTGACGTGGTAAAGCTAGAAATATTTATACTCGTTCCCGCATCTCAAGACTGAGCGACAAGACAAGACAAGACAAGACAAGACAAGCATGACATTATCCGTTAGTTCTGATAAGAGGCAAACGCAGCTCAATACAGTTTTCAGTGATATTTGCGATTTATTTTTCGCAAACACACCGAACTTAGGGAGTATGAAAAAGAAAACTGACTCATTGGGTTGACTGAAGTAGTGTTGCTATAGTTATAATATAACTTTTTTTCAGAAACTGACTACAGAGTTGACAAGTAAGGAAAATAAATTACGCATACAGATAATTGTAGTAGTTTCGATGCTTTGTTATGACTGTTTATATATATATATATATATATATATATATATATATATATATATATATATATATATATATATATATATATATATATATATATATATATATATATATTTTTTTTCTAACCTAGTAACGTTAACGAGTAGGAGGAAAAAGCCTGCATGAGTGAGACATTTGTTGCGTTAATGCAGTCAAAGTTATTCTAAAAATTACGTGACATTTAAAACTGTCTCCAACATCTCATTTCCCCGTCCCAGGCGTGCACTGGCGGCGTGGCGTCAACAGGACGAGTGTCTATGCTAAACACTTTTTTATCGGCGTCGCAGACGCCGATCAACAGATTGTCCATCTTGTTGTTATCTTCAAGTTGTTTTCCTGGCTTACCCGTGCATTGTAGACATGACATTGTATAATAACATTTGTTAGCCTTGATGAACCCTACAACATGGCATTATAAACAAAGTCAGGGTTTTTTTTTTACGTCTTGGCCTGTGGCGCCGTTAGGCCTTCATAGTAGGGCCTGATGGTCGGCTCCAGCCCATTGTGGCGCAGGCAAATGTTTATAGTGGCGCCATCTTTACTTTTCAGCATTTTCCATTTCGGACCCCTATTTGCAAAATATAAATTGTTGGGTGTGTGTGTTGGAGGGTCATGCGACGCCGATCTAGCACAGTTTTTGTGCTATTAATACTTGTTGTAAGTAAGGTTTGTGAATTTTACTTTATATCTGAGTAGACTTAAAAGAATTTGACCATAAACCGACATTATGTGAGAGAGAGAGAGAGAGAGAGAGAGAGAGAGAGAGAGAGAGAGAGAGAGAGAGAGAGAGAGAGAGAGAGAGAGAGAGAGAGAGAGAGAGAGAGAGAGAGAGAGAGAGAGAGAGAGAGAGAGAGAGAGAGAGAGAGAGAGAGAGAGAGAGAGAGAGAGAGAGAGAGAGAGAGAGAGAGAGAGAGAGAGAGAGAGAGAGAGAGAGAGAGAGAGAGAGAGAGAGAGAGAGAGAGAAAAGAAGCGTATTAACACCTGTCTGTCTCTCTGTCAGCCTGTCTGTCTGTACTATCATACGCCTCTTGCCATGAATTGAACAAGAAATACAGTTGAAAATGGATAGGCGTTATATAACATGCATGTCTGTCTCTTCCCTCGAGTCACGCTTCTCCTTCTGCCTATCTGTCTGTCTGCGTGCCTGTGTGTCTCTGTCCGTCCGTTTGCCCGTCTGTCCGTCTGTGTGTCTGTCTGTCTGTCTGTGTCCGTCCGCCATCGTGGACCGCTGTCATCTAAAGGCCTAAATAAAACATTTGAACATATTACGCGCCTCTTATTCAACACGCGGTAAGAATTTAAATTAATAATAAAATGAAAAAAATAAAATATCTAAATAAGCATTGGGCTAAACAAATTATAAATAAAAGCAATACGTTTCTCGTGTAATGAATTAAATAAAAAAAAACCGTTCCACTTGATTAACAGGAATAAAATAAATTACGCTCAACTCCTTTTATTTTTCCGCCCGTGAAGAAAAATGTAAGACAAAAATTGTAACGCAAAATTAATTAACGTGGGCCGCTGGAAATTATGTAGATACAGGCGAGCCCTCTATTTAAAGTACCTGATCATATTTAGTATTTATCCTCTTCTGGTAGTTTCCATTTTCTCTTCCTCCGTGCCAAATTATGTACACAGGCGAGCTCTCTGTTTAAAGTATCCTATCCTATTTATTCTGTATCGCTTCTCTCCATTTTCTCTTCATTTTCAGCCCCATATTAAAACAATCTTATAATTCTTAGTCGTTTTCTTAAGTAATGATAAACGAACCGCTTTTTGGTGCAGCGAACACTGTCACACCACACTTCCCCCGACAAAGGTACTCCGGTATGTTGTCCAATTCATACGCATCATTCCAATTAGCACGCATACCACTCTCCCGACAAAGGTATTCGGGTATGTTGGCCAATTCATACACATCATTCCAGTTAGCACGCATACCACTCTCCCGACAAAGGTATTCGGGTATGTTGGCCAATTCATGCACATCATTCCAATTGGCACGCATACCACTCTCCTGACAAAGGTATGAGGGTGTAAAAAGCCAATTTATACGAACTCTTCCAATTAGCACGCATACTTCCAATTCACGCACATCCCCGGACAAAGGTATTAAGAGTGTATTTCCCAGTCCATACGCACTCTTCCAATTAGCACGCATACCAAAAATACTACTACTCTGAAAATGAATTAAGCTGAGGTTGATGCATGACCTGTTATCATATATAAGACGTGATATGTGTTTATTCTGGCAATGCCCCGATTCACAGACACACACACACACACACACACACTCTCACACACACACACACACACACACACCAAAAAAAAAAACAATGGGGTCACACGTACGCGTGGAGACTCGATATGCAATGAATAGTGAAGCACCCTTTGAATTACTGGCGAGTTTCAGTACAGCACAACTCTACAAAGAATGATATATATTTAGATTAAAGATTTAGATTGATTTACATTTATATTAGAGATCAGATCCAGCTATATCCTCTCTATTTCAGCAGTAGTAGATCTTCTTTTGCTGCTGTGGATTCCAACGTTATACTCCCCTTACAATTTTTTTTTTATATATGTTAGGCAAACTCTAATTAATAAGCAGTGAAGCACATTTTCAAGCCACACTGGGGTCTCGGCAACACGCAAACACTCTTATTGCAAATGATTAGCGAAGCACTTGGAATGCCACGCGCCGAGAGGAAACTCACCGCCCACAAGTACATTATGTAGATAGACAAAAGCCATCACACGTATATAGCGAAGCGCACACTCCTGCCTCAAGTCCCAACAGAACCCACACATACAACAAAGGTATTATGCTGATGTGTTTTAAGCGCTGGATACATTTGCATAACCCAAACAAGGAAGAGTACTCGCCTCAGAGTGGGTGAAGGTACACGTGGGACACTACTTTGATGAACTCTTTGATGTGAAACACTCCTCGCCTTCATCTTCTTGCTCTACGTCTCACACTCCAGCCCATCCATCCCCACCTTACTCAGCACTCCTATTTGCTCCTCTCTCTCTCTCTCTCTCTCTCTCTCTCTCTCTCTCTCTCTCTCTCTTAGTAGAAAATTAAGGCTAATTCTCAGGTGAAACCGATGTTCATTATTTTCGCCGCTGGAAAAAGTAGCACACACACACACACACACACACACACACACACACACACACACACACACACACACACACACACACACACACACACACATGCTTTTAAAATGCATAAAAACCGTCATCCCCATGTGGTAAAATATGCTACGAGTACTACTTTTTTTTTCCTCTTTACAAAATATTGATAAATATTTATCTCGTACACACGGCAGGGTGGTTGTAGTTCACCCCACGTTATTACTTTCTCCTGTTCCTTCGCTGCCTGCTGTTGTTGTGTCACACGCGGGCGTCTCTCATCACCTCGCCGTCACCCGTGTTAGTAGGTCTTAAATTTCACTTTGGAAGAATGCCCCCGCCGCAGCGCCGCCGCCGAGCGTGTCGCGTCTTGCCAAGCCTCATCAGGCGACGCTTTGTTCCACGTTCGCCTAACAGAGATTCTTGGGAGGTATTTCTGTTGGCACGGCACGCGACGGGAACGCGAGGCGAGGCAAGGCGAGGCGAGGCAAGGCGAAGGTGGGAGGGAGGAGGGGCGAGAGGGAGGGAGCGGCTTGTCGGGAGGAAGGATGTTTAGAGCCCACATTAATAGAGGTCCGGAGTGTATTTTCTGCTTTTTACTACACTAGCAGGCGTTGTTTACCTATGCCTTAATCTTACTTATTCCCTTACGCATTTATACACAGCAAGATAAATAGATAGATAGTTAATTGAAAACGGTTCCTATAAAATTTGAAATACGTAAATACACAAAGCTCCATAGAATACATTTAAAGTTCTCTCTCTCGTACACACACACACACACACACACACACACACACACACACACACACACACACACACACTACGATAGGTCTTCCGCTTCCTGTACAAAAGTGAATAACATAATGAATTCAGTATACCATCACATTTAATTTGATAAAACGATGCTCGTATTATATTCTCCCCCTAAAAAAAAAAAACATTGTTAAATATGTAATCCCGCCAAAGAGTTAGATCGGCTTAGCACTTGTGTCGTAATAATCAGACCATCACCACCGGTATCGTAATGTGGTTTTGGCGGCACACTCTTTCAGGTTTGTCATGGGGACGGGTGGTTCTGACTCTCTTATATCTTTGTATATTCTGATTCCTTTGCACATTGCAGAGGGACTGTAATGTGTCTTGGGGACGTGATAAGAGGTTCCTTCCAATATAAAACATGTAACAAGGTATTTCAAGAGGACAGGGTGAAAACTCAGAACTGCAGCGAAATAAAGGTCATGCAAGGTCAGGTCAACTGAAACTGGCATGATATTGATAAGAATAAATCCTCAACTCGCACATTTTATGCCATTTTTCCCCTATTTATCTAATCCCAACTGTGATAAATTGTCCGGAAGAAAGCACCGGTAGCTTGCAATGATAGACTAATAAAAGGCCAAACCATCCACCCACCCACCAAGGCAAGCCATCTAAGCCACCTAAACAGCCAGCCACCCACCCACCCACCAAGGCAAGCCATCTAAGCCACCTAAACAGCCAGCCAGCCACCCTCCCATGAAAGCAAGTCACCTAAACCACCAAACCAGCCACGCCAGTTAACAAGCCTTCCACCAACCAATACAAGACATTTAAGCCATCTAACCAGCCATCCACCCACCCACTAAAGCAAGCCATCTAAGCTACCTAAACAATCAGCCAGCCACCCAGCAACTCCTCAAAGGAAGCCACTTAACCAGCTAAGCCAGCCACGTCACCAGCCAAGCCAATCATCTAACCAGCCAAATCAGCCAGTCAGTCAGCCAGTCACGCCCATGCGGCCCGCCAGCTACAGCGCCAGCAGCCACATACTTCAGGGACTTGGGGGAAGCGAGGTCGGCGGTAATATTTTCATCCCTTTACTATTTCATGTTTATTTATCTTTAACGCGGAGACTGCTGCCGTTATGAGCCCGCCTCCCTACTCATGACCCGGCGGCCGACTCTTTGTTAGCCCAGGGATGGCGAGACTCTGCTTTCTTTAATAATGAGGGTCAAAACTACATACCTTCACGAGACACACTGACCCATATTCCCAAACATGTCGGGGCTCACTCACCCCTACTCCTGGCGTTATGAGCCCGCCTCCCTACTCATGACCCGGCGGCCGACTCTTGTTTTTAGCCCAGGGATGGCGAGACTCTACTTTCTTTAATAATGAGGGTCAAAACTACATACCTTCACGAGACACACTGACCCATATTCCCATTCCATAAGGCCTTCATAGAGGATGTGTTCTTATTCCCACGGGTAGTTTTATGAGCCTAGTAATAGTTTGAGAAGGCTTCTGCCCCATGAATGTGAAAAGAAGCACTCATGAGAACTATACTGCTCTCCTTGGTGGACTTTGGATATATTGGTTGTGAGAGGCGGGAGCGTCTGCGGGTACGAGCCATAACACGACCATCTCGGTGCTTGCTGCGGCCCTTAGCGAGGCGGAGATGAGAATATTCACCGCGAGGGAAGGGAGGGAAAGGAGGGAAGGGGGGGAAAGGAGGGGAAGTAATAAGCCCAGACACGCTGCTTATTGCTCCTTCCTTCCTTCCTTCCTCCACTTGTATCACGGCCACTCATTGATCGCATTACCTGTCGACTCTTAGCAAGGCAGGGATGGGACGCGTCTGAAGGAAGAGAAGGAAGTCAAGACATTCCTCTGGACACAGTTTCTATACTGGTTAGTTTTTGGAAACAGGAAGGAATCTAACTTGTATCTATTAGTTGCTGTTCGTACTTTACCGGCGCTATATAGGCCGAAAATAAAAACAAAATGAAAAAGTACAAATGTTAAAATAAAAATAAAAAATTACAACCCACTACAATGACTGCAAGCAAGACAAATTCAGGATTAAGCAAGAGACACGTTAAGCTTAGTTCACAAATAGCCCAGTTGATGAATGGAATAAGAAAAATATGTATGTAGTGAATGAATACACGTTTATAAGCTTCAAATGGAGGTTACCCGGATTTACAAATGAGGCGAATAACTAAGTCTTGTTCTATGGAGTTGCTACGTGTAATCTAGGCTGAATGTCCTTGCACATTCTCCCGTATCACCTTCTCAATCTATGACAATGAGAATCTCCTTTTTATTACCTATCATTACACAGCCTCACACGTGGCGTCGCGAGTTACAAGCCCAGAGACGCTGCTTCCTCTTCCTCCTCCCGCCCTGTACAAAGCCTCCTCACACGAGTCCATTTCAGTTCCGTCATCCAGGAGAAAACTCGCTTATTAAGCCTGATCTGCACCCAATACCTTGCGTCTGACAGGCTTCTTGCAACATGAAAGACCTTCCGAGTGTCCGATAAGTACCACACCTTTCACGAGTTTTTCCCGCCGTTCCGTCAGTGTGCTGTCACTTGCATGCAGAGAGAGTCAGCGCCTTTCTAAACGTTAAGTGGTATAATGTATCAAAGTGGAGAAAAAAAAGGAATTGCTGTAAATTGTCTATTAAACGAAACTATTTATCCTGAATTGGAATCATTGAAAACACTACTCTTTAATCTTTTAAGTGTATGTTTTATTCTGTAAAAAAATGCTGTTTAATTTTACACAGGTGAATGCAAGGTTATAAGAAGACTTAAGTGCACCAGTCAGACTAAACATGATAGCTTCTGAGAATCCGTTATGTACCATTTTCCTTCCCCTTTCAAAAGCCTTCCCGTCCTAACATGTTTTTTTTTCCCCAAGTAGGCTACCTAGTCACACTTTCAGAGACAACAAACTTGGCTGTGATCCCCAACTCGGTCGTCAAACGTTTTTTTCCTCTTCTGTATACACGCGCGTATCGCTTCTTGGAACACTGACCTCTGCTCTGAACGGTGAATGGCCTGCATGTGAAAAATATCTGAAAGCCGATCAGCTCCATGACGGAACCCTCTGATGGAATTCCAGTGCGGCCTTTCCATAACGGCCCGGGAGAGAAGCTGGAGTGCTCGCTTCCAGGATATTGCCAGCCAGACACGTGCTTGACGGCCCAGTGCCCTGAGGCTGCGAGGCCCTCCACATCAGGCCGCGTCAAATGTACAGGTCACGCCACTGCAGTCATGGTAGATTGCTCGCTGGCTCGCCATTTCTTCACTAACAGACGGCTGAGTACGAGATGACGGAAGGCAAATCAGTGCCGTCAAAAGGCTTCAAAATGGGTGGTGATGGTAGCGGTTCAAATAAAGCGAAGTTACGTTAGCCTGCTTACTGGATCAACAATTTTTCACTAGCAGGTAAATAAACATCAAACGGAAAGAGGCAAATACACAGCTTTTGCCTTGATGTTGTTTTCTTTTCTTTCTGTTAATTAACTTTTCTTTCTCTCACACCTTCCTTCCTTCCGCTTTCCTTACCCTCTTAACCTAACGCTAATATCTACTAAATCGTCCTTTCTTGAATAACAGATAACTAAACAAGAGATGGAGGGAGATCGCTTGTGCCTTGCTGTTGTTTTCCTTTCTTTAATTACTTCTTCTTTCCACACCTTCCTTACTTCCACCTTCCTTATTCTCATACTAATTATACTACTCCATGGGTCGTCATTTCCTTACAACGGACAACGGACGGCTAGAGGCACACACACAGCTTTTGTATTGCTATTGTTTTCCTTGCTTTAGGTACCGCTCTTCCTCCTCACACCTTTCTTCCTTCCGTTTTCCTTACCCTCTCAATCTAACCCAACTACTTACTGGGTCGTCATTGCTTCATAAATAGATAACTAAGTACTGATCGGCGGGAGGCACACATCTCACGGGACTGTCAAGAGGCTTAAAAAATTGTTCTCTATGGATAAGGCTTACGGTAGAAACTGGGTCGCTGGAGGAAGAGTTTAAAAATACAGCTCTACAACCATATCTGTGTTCCACGCTTTATATATGCGAACATCCGTTATATCTGCCAGGGGTTTTGTGAAATAAACAAATTATGAAATACAGAAATACAGGGATCTTCCTATGGTAAATGAAACAAACAATGGATCAGAAAATAAGAGAATGAAAAAAAAGGTTAACATATCACAGTTTCCACAAAGATAGATAGAAAAACGATGCAAGAATGGTTGAAACAGTTGTACATGTGTCTCGACAGTATGTTATAACCTCCCAGTAAAAGAGTAGAATATGTGCAAGGCTATACAGTAATCTTATTAATTTTAGCTTATTAGAGAGAGGTGGTATGCAAGGAAAGAGAGGACGAAGGAGAGGGATAAATGGATTGCACTACTAAAAGCCGTTCTCTCCCAGCATTAGCATGTCAAGCCTACATGGAAAAGAATCAGTTGGGCAGAGGGAGGGAGGGCGGGAGGGAGGGAGACGAGATTAAAGGATTACACTCCAGGGCGTGGGCCATAATCTTCCACTAAAGCATTGCGATCCTATGTAGTGAATTCTGCTTGGAGGGAGGCGGTGTGTGTGTGTGTGTGTGTGTGTGTGTGTGTGTGTGTGTGTGTGTGTGTGTGTGTATGTGTGTGCAGGAAAGACGAGGGAGGGAGAGAGGGAGAAAAGAAAAAATAGCATGACTGGATATCGCTGGCTGCCTGAAGCGCTCGTAAACCATTCCCTCCCCAAGCTGTTGCATTTTTGTTTGGTCGCGCACATGAACACGGATTTCAGAATAATGGATCTGTCTTTACCTTTCCAATTACGGCGCGTTGCTCACCCCGCCAATGCGTGTTATGGCGATATCTATCAGCAAAGGTACGGCGATATTGAAATTGAAAGCTGAAGTGACAGGGAAACCTCAGCATTTTAACTTACTGCAGTATTCTTATTTTTTCTTTATCACCCGCCTTTTAAGAGCACGATAATGGTCTCGTCGTTGTCTTTCTGTGTGTGTTTAACAGTTTCTTTCTTTCTAGATGGATAGACCAATTTTTTTACCGTCGAATTCCGATAATAAATGGATAATAAAGCAATAGCGATACGTATACTTTGAAATACACAGTCTCATTATTATAAGCAAGACCCTTACGACCCATAGTTACAATCCATTTTTAAACCTCTTGACTGTACTAGGAGCTGCGTGTCTCGGCGTGTGGTAGTCACTTGTCTGCTGGTGAAGAAGCGCCAACACAAATCATAGACCATCATAAACCTGTGTAGCTAGTCGCGTAAAAATGACCCAGATATTTTCTTCCTTAATCAAATCAAGTGAGATTAATATACACTTACGAAAAATATTTTAGAGTTAACGGGGACAGATGCTCGTCGAAACTCATTCCTCTTACCGGCGCGGCTGTCCAGTAATTACGGGAACGCAATAACCTGCCGCTATTTATGACATTCATGTTAGCGGTTACGATGTTAATAAGACAGCATAATTACAGGGGTGTCGGCTTGAAACATACCATTGAAGTGAAATATAAGGTGGTGACTGTATTTACTGCTTAGGTTGGGGTGCTCGGTCCCTGGGTAATTACTCCCAAAGTGGTAATGTGGCTACTCAAGATGAATAATGGAGGTCTGTGTTAAAATATATCAATGGAAATGTACTGCATCATTAATCTGTATTGTTAAGGAAACTTTTATTAATTTTACAGGCAGGACTGACTATTTGTGTAACAACTATATACTGTATACTGCAGGATAGATAATAAAAACAGCGGCAGGAATTTACTGTTGTTTTGATTATGTTCATCGTCATTACCGGGTGAGGGCGTGAGGGCCAATAACAACGACTACTGGTGGGGACAACGAACTGAGACTTCCTGGACTACAAAAAGACGACAACTCCCAGCACAAGGCAGCGGCGTCGAGGGAGTCACGATAAGAAAACTTTCCACCCGAAATTGACCTCTCTTTCGGCCACCTCTTTGGATTCTTTTCAGGAGCAGCGAGGAGCAGGCTTTTTTTTTATTATTGTTTCTTTTTTTTTGTGCACTTGAGCTGTCTCCTTTGTTGTAAAAAAAAAAAAAAATACAATTCTTATAACTTACTTGTGCAAGCCCTGAGTTCCTGAGTTTCTATTTAAATACGAGATGATTTATGTTACAAAAATCAGCTTTCAGAGGAATATAAACTAATAAGTAATAAGGAATATAAACTAAGTCGTTTGCCACAAAACCCGACGCGAGGCGGGGGGGGGGGGGGGATCTGTCTCCACGGCCACGGGCGTAATCACTCGGCCAGCCGTTTGTTTAGAGAATTGATTATCATGTATAATTAGTTAACATTGACATTACTGTTGTTATTATTATTATTATTATTATTATTATTATTATTACTATTATTATCACTATTCATTATTACTTCTTAAGGGAAAAATATGCCCGAATTAGCAGAACGCGGAAGAGCAACGAGAATATAATCTAAAATCTATTCAGTTATTAATATTGAAGGTATTTTTTTTAATCTTGTAATCTCCGTTATGGATGCGCGTGCTATGCCATCAGATACTCTTTTCTCCGTTTGTCACGTGACCTCTGCCACTCACACCCGTCACTTCTCGTCTCATGTTCTAGTCAGTGCAATAAAAACCGATGATGTTTCACTATATATTTTTTTTTTAACCTCGTGACTCTTATTATGCATAACAATTTCGAGATGTCCGATAATCACCTTCCGTCTGTTCTTTGTCCATGTTAGTGTTCCATTTTATATACTGATGTATTTATTTATTTACAGCAAATATGAAATAAAATATGAAACAAAAAAAAAAATTGAACACTTCACTCCATATCAAAGGTCACAAATAAGATGAGCTGTCTGCCTCGATACCTATCTATTTGTCTATCAATATCTACCTTTCTATATCTATCAGCCCAGTTAGATGGTTAGGAGAAAAGGGAGAAAGGCGAAGCGAAATAAAGGAGACGTCTGAGAATCCCTTGTCGTGGCTTACCTCTCAGACCTAAGCCTCTTGGGAGTCCCAATTCTGATGTCCTGCCATAGCGGTGAGTGTGGTGGTGATAGTTATGGTGGTGGTATGTGTGGATGGGGGGGTCCATGGGGTTAAGGGGCTATGGGTTGTGGGGTATGTCTGTCCCTTTATCCCTCTTATCTGGTGTACCTGTCTATGTGTGCGGGGGCGTGGGTTAAGGGCCTAAGGGTGCGGTGTGTGTCTATCTCTTAGTTCCCATTATTTGATGTACTACCTGTGTGTGTGCGAGGGGGCGTGGGCTTAGGGGTTAAGGGGAGCGGTGTGGGTCTGTCCCTTAGTCCCCCTTATCTAGTGTACCAGTGTGTGTGTGAGGTTTAATCAATGGGTTATTTCTGGAAACTGCTCTAAATCTTCTAGCACAGATGTGGCCGGCTCTCTTTTAAGTCAATGGATCTATTATTTTGCTTGGATATAGTTTGTTAATGCTTTGTTTTAGTTTTTATAACACTATAAAGTTCATGCAACACCTTTGTCAATAAACTGACTGTGTGTGTGTGTGTGTGTGTGTGTGTGTGTGTGTGTGTGTGTGTGTGTGTGTGTGTGTGTAGAGGAAATCTGTTCGCCACGTGTCAACCGTCAAAGGGACAAAGGAAATAAATAACCCGTGCACGCCGAATAAAGCAAATTACACTCTAATTGAAACGGCCATGCGCTAACACAGGGGATTAACGCGATATGATTGAACATTATAATTACCTCCGTGCGTACGTACAATCTGGAACTAATACATCTATTATTTGTTATTGGCGCGTTATGAGCAAGCCTTAACATATTTTATTTGTTTCAATATGGATAAACTTTGCCATCTCCCGATTCACCGAGTAGGTTATTAATGTATCTTTAGTGCAAAATATTTATCTTACATTGCGTACAGTTATTAGTGGAGCGATGAGGATGCGGCAAATATCAGTGAAAGTACATGTGTGGAGATTAAACAGGTACGGCTATGGCATGATGTGCGATCAGTGTGTGTGTGTGTGTGTGTGTGTGTGTGTTGGGGGGGGGGGGGGGTGGAAGGCAGTAAAAAAGGAAGTATCAGGTAGAAGGATGACCAAGCAGACGATGAAGGAACAAACAGTATGCTGGAAAGAAGTTAGGGCATACTGACAATGGAAGTGGTGGGTTGAAAAGAGGGATCAAAACCGATTAGATGAGGAGAAAGGAGCGCATAGTATGTGGGAAAGAAGGTACTCAAAATAGAAATGATAAGTAGAAAGAAGGAAGACCGAAAAGATAATGGTGTGGAAATGAACAGTATAAGGAAAGAGGGCAATGAAAATGGAAGTGGTAGGTAGAAATTCGGGAATGGTAGGTAGAAATTCGGGAGCGGTAGGTAGAAATTCGGGAGATGTAGGTAGAAATTCGTGAGTGGTAGGTAAAAATTCGGAAGATGTAGGTAGAAATTCGGGATGGGTAGGTAGAAATTCGGGAGTGGTAGGTAGAAATTCGGGAGTGGTAGGTAGAAATTCGGGAGTGGTAGGTAGAAATTCGGGAGTGGTAGGGAGAAATTCGGGAGAGGTAGGTAGAAATTCGAGAGATGTAGGTAGAAATTCGGGAGATCTTGGTAGAAATTCGGGAGTGGTAGGTAGAAATTCGGGAGGTAGGTATACATTCGGGAGTGGTAGGTAGAAATTCGGGAGAGGGAGGTAGAAATTCGGGAGATGTAGGTAGAAATTCGGAAGATGTAGGTAGAAATTCGGGAGTGGTAGGTAGAAATTCGGAAGGGGTAGGTAGAAATTCGGGAGAAAGACTGAAAATACTATGTGGAGGTTGCAGTGAAATATATATCAAGGAGCGGAGCATAACGAATGGAACCACATAACGGAACCAGGTAGAAATGGTGACCTTTGCTGAGAGTAGAAAAGCTTAAACAAACAAACAAACAAACAAACAAAAACTAAGGCTACTACGGTATATTGTCTCTTAAGATAGCACCGACAACATTGATGACTGCCCATACTTATACTTAACTGCTATTAATCATGACACAACAACAGGATTGCCAGATTATCGTATTCACCACATTGTATTCGTCGTTTTTAAGCCTCAAACTCTCGTACCTACACAAATGACGATAGAAAATTGAAGTTAGCGTTAAAACTCCTATTTATTGATGTTTCTATGTGGTTTTTTGGTATAGTCATTGGTCAGAAACTACGACAAAACAATGCGATGAGTACGATAATTTGGCAACGCTGCACAACAACGCCATCACATCTTACTGAAGACAGATGAGCCCATTGAAAAACTGTAAAGCTCGAATTCTGATGATAACTGACAAAATACCGCGGTGGAAAACTTTCTACACATTCACGAAGTGCCATTTGCCTCGCGTGCCTTACTGCCACTCATGCGTCCGTCATCAACGTGCGCGGTGGGTGAGCATCTCGGTAAATAGGCTGCAACATTTAGGTGTATATTATTCCATTGCACACGCTGTCCGGGACCCAGGGAAAGTGTGACATTTGGGTTACTGCAGTTTGCTTTACCCTGGCGTCCCCCCAGAAACTCGTTCATGTCAGTCTACGAGTAGGGTGAATGAACAGCTGGGTGAACTGCGCGATGCCAGCCAGGAGCGGGCTCGAACCAGGCCAGCAGAAAGTTTTTTTTTTTAATTATATTAGATGAATTCGCTTCATCAGCTGCAATAGTTGATTATCATACACATACTGTCCTTTTTCTCATAGTACAGCACTGTTCAATTATAGCAAATCAATATACTGATATTCACTCGTATATGTACTTCCTTATTTTTCCTTCTCAGTAATTAAGTTCGCAATGAAGCGCCGGATGGCAGCGAGGTCGCCTGTGCTGCGGGGCTTCGAGAATGGGATCGAGAGAATGAAAAAGGTTAGGAGTCACTGTTTTAATTTATATTACGTGTGTGTGTGTGTGTGTGTGTGTGTGTGTGTGTGTGTGTGTGTAAATTTTCAGGAAATAATAAAAAAGGCACACTCTTGTCCCTACCAATTCACGTGTGTTTATATGGCACACTAAGATGTTAAAAAAAAATCCCAGGCGGTGGTTGCCATCATAGTTACGCGTGTGGTCGGGGAGTGAGGGGCTGCGTGGCGGCGTGTGGCACGTCCCGCGAGGGTGTTGTGGACGGTAACAGAGTGGTTTAAGACCCTAGGAAACAGCCAGCCAGCCATACCTAACAACCTTCTCACTGAGTCAGCCGATGTCAATGTTCAGGGTAGGCAGCGGACCTTTAGAGCATCAATACATTTAAATGAAGCAACAAATACATTCGCGGCCTGTGGCAAAAGCGGCGACTGCAGAAACAGCACCCATTATGTAATTAACAACACGTCTCAAATCAATCACTTGCCCTTTCTCCTAATGATCAAATTTGTACTTACTTCCTGACTTTGCCGAGCTGCCACGCTGCGAATACCCACGAAACCTGCTGGGGGCGTGTGAACCGTCCTATGCACTAATTAACGCGGAGCCAAATTAATGACACGTATATCCACCCCGAGGCGAGAAGGGTAACTCAAGGGCTGGCGATGCTGGCGGTGCGGTACGGCCGAACGGGGCGGAACGCTTCCCGCATACCGCGAGACATGCTTCGAGACATGCTTCGGGCACATATCTATTGTCATCTTGCATGTAGGAACGGAATTATTTTAGAGGATAGACATTGTGTTAATAAATTGTAGTGTTCATCTCATGTACGTTTAGGGTCATGAATTTCGTCCCTGTTTGACCATGTGGTTGACGCGCTTCACTTGTCTTGTGCGGTTTGAACTGTTTCGCTTGTCGAGTTACCGAAGCAATGCAGATCATCTCGGTCGCCCACATATTCCCGACCATCATTTTCCCTCGGCTATACAGATGTCTCCATAACACTTAGTAAACATTCATAGCCTAATCTGCCTCCATAATAACACTTCATTAGCACTTATAGCCTATTACCTGATCCGTCCCCATAATAACACCTCGCAAACACTCATAGCCTAATACCTGATCTATCCATAAAACACTTCACAAACACTTATAGCCTATTACCTGATATGTCTCCTTAATAACACCTCGTAAAACAATCATAGTCTAATACCTGATATTGTCTCCCTAACAACACTTTACAAACACTCATAGCCTAATACCTGATATGTCTCCATAATAACACCACGTAAACACTCATAGCCTAATACCTGAGCTTGTCTCCATAACAACACTTTACAAGCACTCATAGCCTAATACCTGATCTGTCTCCTTAATAACACTTCGTAAAACATAGTCTAATACCTGATCTGTCTCCTTAATAACACTTCGTAAAACATAGTCTAATACCTGATATTGTCTCCCTAACAACACTTTACAAACACTCATAGCCTAATACCTGATATATCTCCATAATAACACCACGTAAACACTCATCGCCTAATACCTGATCTTGTCTCCATAACAACACTTTACAAGCACTCATAGCCTAATACCTGATCTGCCTCCATAATAACACTTCACGAGCACTTATAGCCTAATACCTGATCCGTCTCCATAACAACACCTTGCAAACACTCATAGCCTAATATATTATCCATTTCCATAAAAATAATTCACAAGAACTCAGACTTGTTTCCGTCACCCATTCCGAAAATGTTGGAAAGTTTTGTTTAGTCGGCTCAACATCCGTGGTCATATGCCGGAGAGAGACAAAAGGGGAAGGAATTAGAAGTCACCCATTCCGAAAAAAAAACCTTTACATATTTTATCCTCAACCTCGGCTTCCCTTCACATCCTTCCTGTTTTTATTCGGTACATTTATAGTTTTATTTGCAGGCCTTCGCGTCATTTCAGCGCAGAGTTCAGAACAATGCAGAAACCTTCACAATGACGCCGTGACTGTCATTTATATTTAATTTCATCGCACGCGTATATTCTGATCGTCGGGTGATAAAACAAATTCTTTAAATGTTAGTCAAATGAGAAGCCATAGTATCTTATTATTGCATCTTATTATTGCATTGCATCGCCCAAGAACATTTATTTGACAAGGCTTTCGTAGGTGTTGGGAGCATTTCCAGTAGTAGTTCTATGACCTTGGTGGTAGTGTGACCCTTCCTCTGTACCGTGAACCTAAATAAATACTCATTAGAACCCGATTGACCCCCTCCTTGACCTTTAGAAATAGATTATGTGAAAAGCGAATGTGTCTTGCAATACCAACCTATGATAATGTCTACATGAACCGATTTTAAAATTTTCCTAGGTAATAAAGGTGAAATTAGTGAACCAACAGTTTCTGGGTTTTAATCGTTAATCTACACAGGTTCCAGGCTCCCTCCCACCTGCAATCTTTATTGTACTGTAACGGTCCGAATGTGAGTGAACGAGAATGTGAGTAAGTCAGTGAGTAACAGAGTAAGTGTAAGCGAGTGCATGAATGAACGAGAGAATGTGAGTAAGTCGGTGAGTGACAGAGTGAGTAAATGTGAGCAAGTGGGAGCGTGAGTGAGTGAGAGTGAATGAGTGAAAGAGTGAATGGGTAGCTGAGGAATGTAAGTGCGTAAAAGGTTATGAGAAGATAACACGGCGAGCGAATGAGCGAATATATGAACGAGAGTTACTGAAATCCCTCATCTCAAAGCCTCGAACCCCTCCAAGAAACCAATAGCTAGTTAGTTAGGTAGGGTTTGATTGTAATGCCGAGAGGGAGTCAGGTGAAGAAGGGGGAGGAGCTTAGCGAGGAGCAGAGGCGAGAAGGCGAGGGCAAGGAGACCCACGATTCAGTGAGGAAACAAGCACCACTGCAGCAGACCAGAAGCGGGAGAGAAGAGAGGAGACAAGCACCACTGCAGCAAGCCAGAAGCTTGGGAGACGAACACCCCACCCACGGCCTTCTGTGTGAGGCGGGCTAGTCAGGAGACTAGCAGCAGCCCTAGCAAGGAAAGGCAGCGAGTTGGAGCTGAGTGGGAGAGGTGTCCATCTCTCCACTCAGCCCCTGGGGGCCGAAATACCACTGCCCCAAGCTGCTCCCTACATCAAAGGGCGCCCGCCTCTTCACACCACCCGAGCCGCTCCGTCTCCACATCAAGCGGCGCCCGTCTGTCCATCACCAGGACCGCCCATTCCCATCGTGAACGTCCCCTGCCGAGCCCGACACTCACGCCAGCTCCTCCTCCTCCGCATCCAGCAACTAGAGCTAAGCATTGTGTATTCCCCAAATCTCCCTTGTGCCGGTAGCTAGCTAGATTAGAGGCCTGCAGCCTGTCAGTCATTTTTTTCTTATTTTTATTAGTACTCCGCTAACCTTTGCAAAAGGAAACCAAATACATATTTATATATAACCTTACTGAGTTATCATTTGGAGCCTGTTTTGCTGCTCATTTGAGATTACTGAACCTTACACATTCCCCCCCCCCCCCCCCCCATAGTACATTATCACCATCCTGTTTCTTAATGCTATCTCAAAATGGTTCCCACGGAAATCCTCCCACCTTCATAATTAACCACACAAGTAACGCCCTTCTGGTCACAAACTTCGGAACTAGTGTTCACTTGTCCTGAGGCCTTAACATCCGGGACCAGCGCTCGACGACTACCACGCTACCACATACCATCATAACCCTAGTGGTCGTTAAAAAAGGGATGTAGCTTTTATTTATTTAATTTATTTTCTCTTTCCCACGCTACAGTACAAGAGGTGTTCGTCAGACAATATTGTGGATGCCTTTCTCGTCTATCTAACCTCGCTGAGACCCGGAACGTTCCATCACACCCGTCCATTTCTTTATGCATTTTCCGTACTAAAGTTTTTCTTTGCAATATTTTTTTCCGCACTTTATATTTGCGCTCTATATTTTCCGTACTTTTTTTTGTACTATATTTCTCCGTACTGTATTTTTTTTCCGTACGTTATTTTTGCATGCATATTATGTACTATATATTTTATGAATCTCTCGTACTTAGAGCGGATGGCGAAGTGTTGCATATTGTCTAGTTCTTTTGTTTCGCCTTTGGCATATTTACTTCAACAATAATAAAATATCAAAGCGTTGGTGGTTTACCTCGGGGCACAGATTGTTCGCTCAAAGAGAATTTTATAGTCACCCCAATGCTTCTTGTTAACTGCCTCCCGGTGTTGCATATTGTCTAGTTCTTTTGTTTCGCCTTTGGCATATTTACTTCAACAATAATAAAATATCAAAGCGTTGGTGGCTTACCTCGGGGCACAGATTGTTCGCTCCAAGAGAATTTTAGTCACCCCAATGCTTCTTGTTAACTGCCTCCCGGTGATCCACGGAACCTAGGTTGAAAATATTAAAAATGAGCACTAACGGATATTGAAGCTATATTTGCACAGTGGTGTGATGACAAGTTGTTTTTTACAGTAACGGAAGCAGCTCAAGGGGAAAAGAATCCAACTAAACGATGCTCTTGAAACGAAAATAGCGGCCAAAAGAGTCAGCTTCGGATGGAGAGGTGTCGTGATAGTCATTAACGTTTTTCGATTTAGCGTTTCCACCGGCTAACAAGATGATCAACGTTGCCAGATTGTCGTACTCAGCCGCTTATATTTCCCGACTTCCTACCCCTCAAACTGTCTTCTGGGGCCCCACTAACGAAACTCAGTTATCGTTAAGAGAGTTAGATCCTGATGTCTCTTGGCAATAGTTTAAAGTCAGAAACCGGTAAATACTATGCTCTGAGTACGATAACCTGGCAACGGTGAAGATGATTAGTCTCTAAGGACAACACGCCTTATACATATATTTCTAGAATAATGAAAATACACATAATAAAAATAACTATTGTCCATTACAACTTATTTATGAAAACTCGCACATTATCTTCCACTACACATCACCAACAAAACTGTATATATTATGTTAAAAAGATTTACCTCATGAAAAATAGTAATAGCAACATGTCTGTGTGCGTGGGTTTACAAACAGATATAGATAAATATGAAAGATACAAATAAATAAATCAACAGATATAGATAGATAGATAACGCATATTCCCGAAACTCCATTCCACTTACAATCTCATCATGTCCCCTCCTCGACTCTGTAGCTATCCTTGAGCGACCCACGATACGAGATCTTTCAATATGAGAATGTAGATATTGCGGCGGCGGGCACAATGGGGAGAGGTGAACAACCGCTCGCTAGGCAGACAGCTTAGTGGCGGGTGGAGAGGAGAGACGAGGCTACGAGTAGTTTTAAAATGAGTAGGAGAGGGCTGAAAAAATGTAAAATAAATAGAGATTAACATACAGTGAAGCAGACAGATAGATGAAAAGGCAGACAGACAGATAGATAGATATTGATGCATAAATACACACACAAATACATATAGATAAGTCAAGATAATTAATAAATAGTTAGAGAAACAGGCAAGCATACATATACATACCTAAATACATACAGATAAATCAATATACACACAAAGACCTACAGAGACACACACACACACACACACACACACACACACACACACACACACACACACATTAAGACGGACACGTGTAAAATATATGAAACGGAAGGGAGTTGGAAATGGGATTGGATGGGACAAGTGTAATGGGGTCCGAGAGGAAGGAAGGGAAATGAATGGAGGAGGAGGAAGAGGAGGGGGGGAAGCAAGAGAAGGATGAGAAGGAAGAGGAGGAGGATGCGAAAGGAGGCACAGGAGAGACGAAAATGGGGATAAGAGAAGAGGAAGGAAAGTTACACAAGGAATGCAGAAGAGGAGAGAGAGAAATGGGTAAAGGAAAAGAGGAGACAACGAAGATACGAGCGAAAGAAAGGAAACAGAAGGGAAAGAAAAGGAAGGAGGGCGACTGAGTAGGAGGAAGGGGAAAGAAAAGTTAGGTATGGAAAGCAGGAGAGGAGAGAGAAGCAGTGGAAGGAAAAGACGAGAGAGGAAACAAAACAGGAGACAAGAGAAAGGAAACACAACACGAGAAAGAAGGAAGGAGGAGGAGGAGAAGGCAAAGAATGAAGAGAGGACAAGAAGCAGCAGGAGAAGAAGGAAGAGAACAAGACTGAGAAGGAGAAGCCGTATGAAGAGGAGGAGGAGGAAGAAGAGGACAGAAGATGAGGAGGTGAGGAGGTAAGGAGGGCAGAAGAGACATATTACTTCCCCTCGATGTCCTCTCCACCACGCAGCACGACAGTCTCATTAGATTCAGTTATATTTCCACTTGGACGGCTACGACAGAGCCCGAAAACCCCGCCGCAGCCAGGCCAGACGCGGCACGGAACTGGGGCTTGGTTATTTATATGTATTTGAGCCCACGTTCGAGTCCCGCCACGTCATAGTACGCCACGACACTTAGGAATAGTAGTAGTAGTGGTGATAGTTGTAGTAGTAGTAGTAGTAGTTAATATAGAAGTAGTTGCTGTTTTCATGCGATGCTGGCGGTGGTGGAAATACTAATCTTTTAATTTTCTTCCTAATACTCGTTTGCATAATTTTCATTTCGTTACGCTGTCATTTTTATTTTTCGTTGTCACACCGCGCACGTGAGAGGAAAAAGGCTTATACAAATAAATTTTCATTTCAACATCAACAACAACAGCAGCAGCAGCAACAACAAAATCAACATATGTTTCTACATCACCAACCACTACTACTACTACAACTACTACTACTACTACTACAACAACTACTACTACTACCATTACTACCGTCACTGCTACCCTAATATTTTAAGCGAGCGTGGTCTTGCTAGAGGCGGATACAAACAATTTTGAGGCAACACTTCAGGGCAGACTCGGCGATAATTGAAAACCCGTGAAAAATGAGCCAAGGGGAACACGTGGAGCACACCCAAAGGCCGCCTGGCGCGTAACAGAGGTGACAGAGATGGAAGACAAAGATGCGTTTATGTTTAATTGAAAACAGTCCCCGGAAACCGACTGTCAGTATTGGAAGACGGGGCTCAGAGTGCAAAATAAAGTTAAAATGCACACGCTCTTGAAAATAAAGTGAGTAATAGTTTCTCAAGGTCTCAGAAGCTGTTTTGGAAGGA